>NW_023270175.1:9963815-10007124 GCF_011800145.1 Mirounga leonina | reverse complement strand
TATAATGAGGTAAAGGTAATTGGAGGTCATTCCAGGGGTCACTTCATTGTCCATCTGCACAAGTGCATGTCAGGTTTAGCTCAAAAGGTCTGGGTGGAAAGATTATATATATATGTATATACATATATATATATACACACACACACACACACACACACACAATGGAATATTATGCAGCCATCAAAAAAAAAATGAAATCTTGCCAATTGCAATGACGTGGATGGACCTAGAGGGTATTATGCTAAGCGAAATAAGTCAATCAGAGAAAGACAATTATGATCTCACTGATATGAGGAATTTGAGAAACAAGATAACAAGATGGAGGATCATAGGGGAAGGGAGGGAAAAATGAAACAAGACGAAACTAGAGAGGGAGACAAACCGTAAGAGACTCTTCATCTCAGGAAACAAACTGAGGGTTGCTGGACTGGTAGGGGGTGGAGGGATAGGGTGGCTGGGTGATGGACATTGGGGAGGGTATGTGCTAAGGTGAGTGCTGTGAATTGTGTAAGACTGGTGAATCACAGACTTGTACCCTGAAACAAATAATACATTATATGTTAATAAAAAGAAAAAAAAAAGGTCTGGGTGGTCTGGGCTAGTGAGGTATTGTCAGGCAGTTGCCATTACCCTGGGGGTCGTTTTGGGTTTCATTTGCCCAAGTCAAGAGGAAAGCCGGAAAGAAGAGCTTAGACGAAAATGTAAGACAAAGATTAGTGGGTACAAGCAGGTGGGCAGTAAAGGCCAGGTCTTGGGGTCTAGTTGGTAACATAAGGAGCTCTCATAAATCAATAAAAACATAAAAAAAATGAGTAGAATAATAGGAAAAGATCTTGAGCAGGAAATTCACAAAAGAACAAATAAACATAACACAGTTTGTCAATTTCACTAGTACTTGAAGAAATGCAAACTAAAAGATTGAAATAACTAGATTTTGCACACTGTGGCCAAGTTTAGTGTCCACTGTTCAAGGACTATGAGAAAGGGCACCTCATATATTGCTACTGGCAGTTTAAATTGGTACTATATTTTGTAGGGTAATCTGGTAATAAGTCTTAAGGCCTTAAAATGTATGTGACATGGATAGTGTTTGAAATACCTCTCAATGTGTTTCCTTTTGGATAATGTGATACCTTGCCATCACTAAGTGCCCAGGGAATGGAGAGAGTGGAGTGAATGCCACTTTGAGAAGGGACATTTTGTTTTGTCCAGATAGGAAGGAGTAAAATATAACCCTTTCGGGTTCCTGTAGGAGGTGGCCTAGGAAGGAGAGTGGAGTGGTCCCAAATAAGTTTGAGAGATTCTTAGAGCAGCAGAGCAGCCTGCACCCTAAATGCAGGTGGGGGAAATGGTAGGCTCCCCTAGAGAAGTATTATGTCCAACATGATGCTACTGAGATAAAAGGTTAAAAAGGGCATGATGGTATGGTGAATTGAAAGAAAGAAAAAAACCATCCCCTAGTTTCCCATGACACTAAGATCGACGTAGCTGAGATCTGGAGAAGGCTCTGGAAAGTTACTGGAACATAAGCCAGCTCACTCTCCAAACAACAATGGAATGAGATGCCAACACATTAAAGTGTTTAGCTCTGGATCTTGGGATTTGCAATGATCTTTGTATATTTTTCTTTTCTTTTTTTTAAAGGTTTTATTTATTTATTTGTCAGAGAGAGCGAGAGCACGAGCTTGGGGTGGGGGGGCGGGGAGCGGCAGACAGAGGGAGAGGCAGACTCACTGCTGAGCAAGGAGCCCGATGCCGGACTTAATCCCAGGACTCTGGGATCATGACCTGAGCCGAAGGTAGACCCTTAACCGACTGAGCCACCCATTCATCCCTATATTTTTCTTTTTGATGAAACATATTTTCTAATTTCCTTCTAATAAATGTATTTTGTGAAATGAAGGGGAATAAAAAAGCAAAAGGTGTCCTAAAGTTCCAGGTTCCTTGCAGCAGAGCTAGGGTATCTGGTTGGCAGATTTGTGGTAGTTGCTGATGTCTTTCAGGAAAAATGGGGTAGTCATGCAGGACTGGCTACCTCTTTGGCCAAGCCCAGTACAAAATGAAAATGCTTTTTTTCAAGAGCAAGAAAAAAAAAAGCTGTTAAAAGTACTAAAATACAGGGGTGCCTGGGTGGCTCAGTTGGTTAAGCATCTGCCTTCGGCTTGGGTCGTGAGCCCAGGGTCCTGGGATAGAGTCTTGCATCAGGCTACCTGCTCAGTGGGGAGTCTGCTGCTCCCTCTCCCTGTGCCCTGCTGCTCCCCCTGCTTGTGCTCTCTCTCTCTCTGTCAAATAAATATATAAAATCTTAAAAAAAAAAGTACTAAAATACAAAGCTTTTTTCTTCCATATTATCTTCTTGGCTCCCATGAATGGTCCGTTGTCCCGTTGAATTTAACTTACAACACATAAATTCAAAGATAAAAATATTAAGAATTTCAAGATGACAATAGCAGAGCCTTAAATCAAGCACTGGCCCTTGTGAGTGGGAGCTCCCTGTGACTGCACAGATTGTACTCCCTTGAACTTGGCTTTGTGGTCACAAAGGGAGGAAGCCTGGTTCTAGATACCACTGGCCCAAGCAACTCATGAAACTATAGCACTGTCTCTTCTACCAGCTGCAGAACAGTTGGGAGTGACATACATCACTGGGACTCAGATCAGTCCTCTCTGCTCTGGTGTGCAAAGCTGCTAGTTTACTCCGTGTGTATCTGGAATCCACTCCAACCTATTCTGACGCCTACTAAGGACTAGTATTTGTTAGTGGTACCGCATTGAGCCAACCTATGGTCTCTTTCTTTGTGGGCTACATGTTTCCTGACAGTGACCGTGATTGTGTTCTGGACAGAAAAAAAAAAGGGGGGGACCTGTCCTACCAATGTGTAGTGAGAACTTTAGCCAGATCTACCAACGTTTTCCTCCCCACTCTGGAGGTAGTTCCTAAGCTTTGACTTCAGCCTCATGCAAAAGTATGTTCTCAAAATCTTGCTACCTTGCTAAGGTAGCACTCCTTACCCAAGTTCTACAGTCCGTATCGATTCCTGATAAGCGGGATTGGAAATGGCCCAAGTCCAAGCAGCTAGTGACAGCTTCCCTGGTCTGTAGTTCTGTCTCAATAAGATGAAGGCAGGCTGAGTAGGGATGGGAGGTAGAAATGACAGGTTCCTGAGTTGAGGACCCCTAGCCTGAGAATTCTGTAGAAAGAAATGGGGTGGTGGTAATAGAAAGGTGAAAAATTAGAACAAAATTTGGGGGAAAGGGAAAGGTGGTTGAAGAGGGATGTGTGATGAGGAGCAAGGACTCTTGGGTAGAGAGAAGCCTGGACAATTTTATTCTTAGGTATATATTAAAAAATAAATGTTAAATGAAGGTTAAAATTGTGGTATATTTCAAATGCATGCATTTAACAGATTAATGCTTTTTCTTAAGACAGACAATACTTGCAGTGTAATTGTTCAGAATAATTGCTGGGTTTGTATAAAATAAGGATTTATCTTATGTACACTATATAGGCAGTTTTGGAAATGAGAAAAAAGGTTGAAAGTTATATGACCTACATATCTTTTTTTTTTTTTAAGTAGGCTCCACACCCAGCATGGAGTCCAACATGGGACTTGAACTCACAACCCTGAGATCAAGACATGAACTGAAATCAAGAGTCGGACACTTAACTGACTGATCCACCCCGGTACCTCTGACATATATATCTTAAAAAAAAAATTTTTTTTTAAAGATTTTATTTATTTATTTGACAGAGACACAGCGAGAGCAGGAACACAAGCAGGGGGAGCAGGAGAGGGAGAAGCAGGTTTCCCGCAGAGCAGGGAGTCCGATGCGGGGCTCGATCCCAGGACCCTGGGATCATGACCTGAGCCGAAGGCAGACGCTTAAAGACTGAGCCACCCAGGCACCCCTAAAAAAGTTTTTTAAGTAGGCTCTACTCACAACATGGGGCTTGAACTCATGACCCTGAGATCAAGAGTCACTTACTCTACCAACTGAGCCACCCAAGCACCCCTAAAACTTTTTTTCATTTTATGTATGTATGTATGTATTTTTTAAAGATCTTATTTATGAGAGAGAGAGAGAGCGCAAACATGAGTTGGGGGAGGGGCAGAGGAATAATCACACTCCCCACTGGTGGGGAGCTGGATGCAGGGCTCTATCCCTGGACCCTGAGATCACAACCTGAGCCCAAGTCAGATGCTTAACCAACTGAGCCACCCAGGTGTCCCTAAAATTTTTTGAATTAAGTTCTTGGCCCAATGTGGGCCTTGAACTCACAACCCCGAGATCAAGAGTCACTCACTCCACTGACTGAGCAGTCAGGCACCCTTCTTCTGGTTTTTCTTGTTGCTGTTGAGATGCCTGTTGTCGGCTTATCTTTATAATAATCTATTTTTCCCTGTGGCTGCTCTAAGATATATATATGCATATTACATATACATATATATATTTTTAAGTAGGCTGCATGCCCAACGTGGGGCTTGAACTCACAACCCTGAGATCAAGAGTCACACGCTCTAAGAACTGAGCCAGCCAGGCACCCTGATATTTTGTTTTGATATTTGATAGCAATGTGTTTAGATTTTTTTTTTTTAAAGATTTTATTTATTTATTTGACAGAGAGAGACAGTGAGAGAGGGAACACAAGCAGGGGGAGCGGGAGAGGGAGAAGCAGGCTTCCCGCAGAGTAGGGAGCCTGATGCGGGGCTCGATCCCAGGATCCTGGGATCGTGGCCTGAGCAGAAGGCAGACACTTAATGACTGAGCCACCCAGACGCCCCAGCAATGTGTTTAGATTTGTGTGGGATAATAAAAAATATATATATTGGCCTCTGCCCCTGGTTCCTGGCATAGAGCTCCTAAAACCCTTGTATTTTCCTAAGTTATAAGAATACTAGGAGCATCTTTTGTGCTATTGGAGTGACTGTGAGTGGGTTCCTGGATGGCTCTTGGACGGGGGCTGGTCACCAGAAAGACCAAGCCGTGATGATTAGTAGCTTGAAATTTTCAGCCTCAACCCCATCCTCCAGAGAGGGGGAAAGGGGCTGGGAATGGAGTTAATAATTGGTCATGCCTACATGATGAAGTCTCCATAAAATCCCACTAGTAGGCAGTTCAGAGAGCTTCCAGGTTGGCAAACACAACCACACAGGGTGGGTGACTCCTGCTCTGGGAATCCTCTGAGACCTTGCCCTGTACATCTCTTCATCTGGTTGGTCATCTGTATCTTTTGTCATATCTTTAAATAAACTGGTAAATGTGTTTCTTTAAGTTCCGTGAGCCACTCTAGCAAATTAATTGAACCTGAGGAGGGAGTCATGGCAACCTCCCATTTGCAGCCAAATTGGATGGAAGTTGTGGGTAATCTGGGCACCTACTGCTTGCATTGTCATCTGAAGTAGGCAGTGGGAGGGTGAGCGGTTTTGTGGGACCTGAGCCCTTAACCTGTGCAGTCTGGCACTATCTCAAAGATAGTGTTAGAACTGAGTCAGATAGGGGCGCCTGGGTGGCTCAGTCGTTAGGCGTCTGCCTTCGGCTCAGGTCATGATCCCAGGGTCCTGGGATCGAGTCCTGCATCGGGCTCCTTGCTCAGCAGGGAGCCTGCTTCTCCCTCTCCCTCTGCCCCTCCCCCTGCTTGTGTTCCCTCTCTTGCTGTCTCTCTCTCTGTCAAATAATTAAATAAAATCTTTAAAAATTAAAAAAAAAAGAATTGAGTCAGATTATGGGACACCAAGCTGGTGTCACAGAGAATTGCTTGGTGTGGAGAAAAACCTCCACACATTTGGGGACCAGGAGTGTCAGAAGGGAGGAGTCCTGTGTGAGGATAGCGTCTTTGTAAAAGTAAAGAAGAAACACAGGTGGGAAGAACTGGGTTTTTACCAACACACAAGGTAGACTAGACAGGTTTTTCCCTACATAGGAAGGACAAATCTGAGTTTTTCCTTTACAATTTGGAATTTCTCTTTTTTTAAAAAAAATCCTGTTTATGGTTTGTGCTTTCTGAATCTGATGATTTATGACTTTCCTAAATTCAGAAAATTTCTGTTAATATCTCTTTGAATATTAGTTACAGACAAGTGTAAAAACACCAGGGCTGTTGAAGCATTAACATCTGCTTACTGTTCTGGTATCAGCATCTTTTTTTGCATTTGACCTTTGGAGATTTCCTTCTCTTTCTTGATGGCTGAGTTATGTTACACATCGAAAAAATTAAAAATAAACCTACAGGGGTGCCTGGGTGGCTCAGTTGGTGAAGCATCTGCCTTCGGCTCAGGTCATGATCCCAGGGTCCTGGGATGGAGTCCTGCATCGGGCTCCCTGCTCGATGGGGAGTCTGCTTCTCCCTTTGCCTGCTTCTCTGACTACTTGTGCTCTCTATCTCTCTGTCAAATAAATAAATAAAATCTTTAAAAAAAAATAAACCTACAGAATTTCTAGTTATTTTGTAGGAGGAGATTTTTTTTTTTTAAGATTTTATTTATTTATTTATTAGAGAGCAAGAGAGAGAGAAACAGCATGAGAAGGGAGAGGGTCAGCGGGAGAAGCAGACTCCCTGCTGAGCCAGGAGCCTGATGTGGGACTCGATCCCAGGACTCAGGACTCATGACCTGAGCCGAAGGCAGTCGCTTAACCAACTGAGCCACGCAGGCGCCCCGAGGAGAGTTTTTTTTTTTTTTAAGGAGATTTAGTCTTCCATATTTCTGGAAATGGAAGTCCAAAGACCTTTCCATCCCTTCATTTGTCTTTGAGGCTGTATGTACGGCTTTATTGTCAGTAACATTTAAGAGTTAACTTTAAGAGACTATTAAGAGTTCCAGGTGAAGGCTCATTGAGAACATTAGGCTGGAGACAACTGGTCCTCCTAGTCCCACAGAGATGAGCCCCGGGGTTGAGGGCTGGAGAGATGTGGTAAGGAGTCAGGTGGGCAGAATTTGCCTTCCTTTCAGTTTTTTTTTTTTTTAATATTTTCTTTATTTTAGAGAGAGAGAGCACACGCATGCAAGTGGGGGAAGGAGGAGCAGAGGGAGAGGGAGAGAAAGAATCCCAAGCAGACTCCCCACTGAGCGCGGAGCCCAACACGGGGCGCCATCTCACAACCCTGAGATCATGACCTGAGCTGAAATGGAGAGTCGGATGCCCAACTGACTAAGCCACCCAGGCGTCCCTTCCTTTTAGTTTTTTGATTGCCCTTGCTTCCTTTATGACCTTGGTTAGCTGTGTTAAGTGTCAGGCACATTTCTTAAAGGTTCCATTTGGCCTCAGTTGCATCACCTGTCCAATGAGGCTAATAGCTCCAATTTCGCAGGGCTGATACAGAATTAAGTGGAGTGACATGTAAAAATGCTTGGCCCAGCTCCTGACACCAAAAAGTATTCAAGGAACATTAGTAGCATCCCTCTTTTTCCTGTCTGCATTTGCCTGCCAGCACTTAGGCAAGATGGGACCAGGGCTGGGTGGAAGAGGCACTCTTAGCCACAGGACAAAGAGGGGCTGGTAAAAGGGGGGGGGGGGATGTCCTGTGATAGAACAGAGAGGAAATGGTGACTGCCACCCCAAAGTGGCAGCCATTCATACATAATTTGGGGACACAGAATCAGAGACCACCTACCCTTGCCTCCTCTGAAGTAGTGTGGTAATTTTTCTTTTTATAAGCAATAGTTTTCAATCTTATACCATTTAGCTAATCCATGATTCTTAGAAAGCCAGCATCAAAGGGAAAAAAGGAGAGGATGGGAAAGAGTCTAGACTTAAATCACAATTAAGAGAAAAGAGAATATAATTTCTTTTACTTAGAATAAGTGGAGTGTAGATTTGATGACATAAAAATGCTTTCTGGAATTTCATTAATTGGAAAAATAGGTTTTCAGAGGAATAACTTGTCAGCTGCAAATTGCTGGCTTTTAGTTAAGATCAAAAGGCCTTACTCTATATAACAGGCAATGTAAATGAAAACAAAATATACATCTATTTAACATGTTATATATTGCAGTATTAAGGTATAATACTAAGAATTAAAAGCAGAGTTTTAATCTTGTGTCTTAATTTATGAGTTTCTGGGTGATAGAGTTAGATTTTTATAATAATTTATATAGGCTTGCTTCATGGTTTAATTTTAACCATATATTACTGTTCCTAATTCAAATGTCAGAGGCTTAGATTAAGAATGTAAAGAGGATTTAAATTATGGGCTTCTGCTGTTTTTCACTTGCCTGATTTACCAATTGCAGTAAAGCATGAATTATAGCCTTGCTATTCTCTGGAAACCATGACTAATACTAGAAATAATAATAATTGTTACCTCTCCTAAATCAAGAGACACAGCATAAAAGCAGTTACTGATTTAGGATGTGGACAGATTTATTTTAGAGCGAGAATGAAAGATCGGTGATTTGCATATGCTTTAGGGGAAAAGATGTAAGACTGGTTTTGTTTTAGTCAGGCAATTGTTATTCAAGAGGGACTTTGAGAGACTTTATGGAGAAGAGAGGTTATTTTGGAAACTGGGGGGTTGGAAGAAGGACGTGTATGTAATTCAGAGGTCAGGATGCAGCTCAATTGGGGAGTGTGTGTGTGTGTTTATAGCTATATAGATTTTTTTTTTTTTTTTGAGAGGGAGAGAAAGGGAGGGCAGAGGAGAGGGAGAGAGAGAATCTTAAACAGGCTCCATGCCCAGTGTGGAGCCTGATGCAGGGCTCGATCTCATGACCCTGAGATCATGATCTGAGCTGAAATCAAGAGTCAGACTGAGCCACCCAGGCGCCCAAGTTAGTATATATATTTTTAAGTACATCACTCAAAAAAAAAGGATCATTGTTTTAGAATCCCTATTTTCATTCTTTTTTTTTTTTTTAAGATTTTATTTATTTATTAGCGCGAGAGAGAGAGCATGTGCACACAGCAGGGGTATTGGCAGGCAGAGGGAGAGGGAGAAGCAGGCTCCCCGCTGAGCAGAGAGCCTGATGTGGGACTCCATCCCAGGACTCTGGGATCATGACCAGAGCCAAAGGCAGATGCTTAACTGACTGAGCCACCCAGGCGCCCTAGAATCCCTATTTTCTAATATGACTATTTAACTATAAAACAATAATCTAAAATATCAATATTAGGTATATTAACATATTTAGTTAGAATTGTGTTCTATTGAATATAGTGTAGAGGGAGGACTGTTATTCTTAGCTGTGTAAGGATTTTCTTTTCTTTTTTTTAAAGATTTTATTTATTTGAGAGAGAGCAAGCACACGAGCGGGGGGAGGGGCAGAGGGAGAGGGAGAAGCAGATTTCCTGCTGAGCAGGGACCCTGACTCCGGGCTCCATCCCAGGACCCTGGGACCATGACCCAAGTTGAAGACAGACGCCTGACCGACTGAGCCACCCAGGCACCCCAGATTTTCAATAATTTATATGCAAAAGAGAGTTGCGTCTTAAGAGCACTGAACTAATGTGCTCCTGGTAAATGTACATCCAGGCCTTTCCTGGCATACCCCTCAGTCAGGCTTCAGGAAAACAGTTTTTCCCATTTCTCTTCATAGCCCTTCTCAAAAAATGCGCTGTCGATCACTTATCCTAAAGACATCAAAACTACAATACTGGAGTGGAGGTGCTGGAGTTCAGTTGTAATCTAATTAAAAGCCCTTTACAGATACATTGACAGAGTCCAACTGAAGTAGATGGGCGTCTCTCATTTGTCATTGAAAGATTTAGAGAAACTCCGAAATCAAGAAATTCATTTAGTAAATACAAACAGCAACCTCATTTTTGTGTGTATTTTCTGCAACCTCATTTAAAAAAAACAAAAAAAGTTGCTGCTGTTATATCTATTCCCCCATCCATCATCAACAAAAGTGCCCAATTCGGAGAGGTGTGGCTGGCTCAGTCGGTAGAGCATACGACTCTTGGTCTCAGGGTTGTGAGTTCGAGCCCCATGTTGGGTGTAGAGATTACTCAAAACTGAGATCTTAAAAAAAAAAAAAAAAAGAGAGAGAGAGAAAGAAAGGCCCCATTCTTTTCCTAGGGTAGTGGTTGAGTTCAGGCTCTGAAATTAGTGTGGCTTCATATGAAACTCTACCACTTACTATGTGATCTTTGTTAAATTGCTTAGCCCCTCTGTGCCTCGGTTTCTTCTATAAAATGGGGATAACAATGCTTTCTATTTTATAGGGTTGTTATCAGCCCTAAATGTGAAAATACACGTAAAACACTTCCCACAGTATCTGGGATATAGTATATAGTGAATGCTCAGTAAAAGTTAGCTATCATTATCCTATCCCGGAATGATAAATGACAGCAAAGAGTAACTTTGATCGGCATTTTGCCAGTCTCAACAGCCACTGTTTTGATACATTAACATGGCTTAGTGAGCAATACAACCATTTTAACCATTAGGTTGGGAATAGTAGTGACAGTTTAGTTTACTAATCATTTTTGGGACATTAAGCAGCTGCCAGTCAACTGCACATTTAAACAGACCTACTTTATTTTTTTATTTTTATTTTATTTATTTTTTAAAAGATTTTATTTACTTGTCAGAGAGAGAGCACAAGCAGGGGGAACGGCAGGCAGAGGGAGAAGCAGGCTCCCTGCTGAGCAGGGAGCCCCATGCAGGACTGGATCCCAGGACCCTGGGATCATGACCCCAACCGAAGGTGGCCACCCAACAGACTGAGCCACCCAGGCATCCCTAAACAGACCTGTTTTATACATTGTTATCTTCCATCAAAGCAAATAATGTTTAAAAAAAATATTTTATTTCAGACAGAGAGCAAGAGAGACAGAGTGCAGAGGGAGAAGATGACTCCCTGCTAAGCAGGTAGCCCGACTTGGGGCTGGATCCCAGAACCCTGGGATCATGACCTGAGCCAAAGGCAGAGGCTTAACCGACTGAGCCACCCAGGTGCCCTGCAAATCATTTTTTTAAAAAAGATTTTATTTATTTATTTGACAGAGAGAGGCACAGCGAGAGAGGGAACACAAGCAGGGGAAGTGGGAGAGGGAGAAGCAGGCTTCCCGCCGAGCGGGGAGCCTGATGCGGGGCTTGATCCCAGGACCCTGGGACCATGACCTGAGCTGAAGGCAGATGCTTAATGACTGAGCCACCCAGGCGCTCCACAAATCATTTTTTTTAAAGATTTTATTTATTTATTTGAGAGAGTATGTGCACGTATGCGCATGCTTGCGCACAAGGGTGGGGAGGGGCAGAGGGAGAGGCAGACTCCCCTCTGAGCCGGGAGCTCATTGACTTGATCCCAGGACCCTGAAACTACAACCGGGGCCAAAGGCAGACACCTAACCAACTAAGCCACCCAGGCGCCCCTAAAGCAAATCCTTTAACAAACAATACGGACTTCATCTGGTGACGAGGTCCCAGAAGGGGATGGCAAATCTAAAATGGGGAAAATATTAGAAATGGTGCAAAACTGAGCTTTCATAGTGGAACAACATGTGAGCCAAAATTAGCTAAGTCATCCTATGACTAGAATCTCTGACATTTTACTGTGTTTTAGCTTTTAGTCATTCTATTCTGTGACATTTTGAGTAAAACATGTTATTTATTATTTTAGTGTTAATCACGTTGTTTTTCTCTAAAATATGTAATTGAAAATTCTGCTGCATTTGTAAGTGTAATTTTTTTTTTTTTAATCATCAGGGGACAAAATTCTTTGCAGGGCAGTGTGACTCCAATTTGGTGGGCAAGTCAAGGAAAAAATGAATTCCTTAAATTCTGCTTTACAGTAAACTTTTCAGAAACTTAGCAGTTGTGTTCAGTTAAGGTTACCCATGTACATTCAGTGCCATAGTGTGTGATTAGAGGGGAAGGCAGAAACTATGGTCTTCCTCAACACTTTGACTATAGCCTGTGTGTTATAGCTAGAAATAGAGCAAGGGGTTGTTGCAGAGAGCATTTCTCCCTTAGCATGCATTTAGCTCCCTTCCCCCCATGACTAGAGACGGCTGTCCTTTCGCCAGCTGTTGTGTTCAGTTGTCTGGGTTATTTTGGGTGGCGGTGGGTTGATTCCAGTGGGGAAACAGTTGTATATCTCTGCTTTTTAAAATGTTCTGTTCAAATGTGTTATGAGAAATTTGGGGGTGGAGATCAGTCTTCCTGAAACTGTCTGAGTTCTAGGGGATTGGCTAGGTTATAAACTTCAGAAGCCTGCAGAACATAATAAAGAAACCAATCATTTATTAATTTTAAATCCCCACCATAAAAGAGGTTTCAGAATAGCTCACTGAGCAAGGGAATGCTATGGACACTTTGCAGTAAAACATTTGGCTCTTCAGATAACCTTTGGGCAAGGGTAAATGGGGGGATGTGAGTGGAATTGATAGATGGTACAATCAATTGGATTGGTAGCTACCTCATTACCCAAAGAGATGGATTGATGAGATCCTGGAGGGATCCTAGTCTCACCAGCAGAGCTCTGCTAAAGCCTTGTCATGTGTTAAACATTTTCATCAATAATGTGGGTGGAAACTTGGAAAGCATGCTTGCCAGATTTAAGGGTATCATAAAGATGAATGCAATGGATCCAGAATCATGATACAAAAAGAGCCTGGCCAACTGGTCCTATGGATATGAATGATGAAATTTAACAGGGATATGTTCAAAGGTCTATACTTAGAAACAGCAATGTATTATTGATTGGCTGAATAGTTCCTACTTGTGTACTATTAGTTTCATTACTACCTGTGTAACCTTGGGCAAGTTACTTAACCTTGTTTGAGCCTCAGTTTCCTCACTGGTAAATATATACTCATGGTAAAAAAGAAAAAAAATCCAATAGTGCAAAGGGACATACAATGAAAAAGTAAGTTCCTCAGGCTCCCAGTCCTTTCCTCCAGACATTTAAAATGCATTCTTCCAGGGGCGCCTGGGTGGCTCAGTCTGTTAAGCATCTGACTTGGGCTCAGGGCATTATCTCAGGGTCCTGGGATAGAGTCCCAGGTTGGGTTCTGCACTCAGCGGGGAGTCTGCTTCTCCCTCTCCTTCTCTCTCTGCCCCTCCCCCTGCTTGTGCACTCTCACTCAAAAAAAAAAAAAAAATTATTCCAGACATAGTGTGTGTGTGGAAAACTTCTTTTTACAAAACATATTATATACAATATTTTCCTCCATGATTTTTTCACTTAATTTGTCTTTAGGTAATTCCATGTCAATATATATACTACATAATTTCCCCCCTGTGATTTGCTTTCTTTATCTAGCATACAGATTAAAAGCACAGATTCTGAAACCACACTACCTGGATTCAAATTCCAGATTTACCACTTACTGGCTGTGTGACCTTGGGTTAAGTTACTTAACTTCTCTGTTGCCTACAGGAGACACCTTGCCTACAACTTGTTATACTTTTAGGAGCCCATGAAATGTTTTAATTTCTTTTAAAATCAGAAGTAGGGGTGCATGGGTGGCTCAGTTGGTTAAGCATCCGACTTTTGATTTCGGCTCAAGTCATGATCTCAGAGTCCTGGGATCGAGCCCTGCATGGGGCTCCACGCTCAGCGGGAAGTCCACTGGAGATTCTCTGTCTCTTTCTCCTGTCCCTCCCCAGCTGTGTGTGCACGTGTACATGCTCTCTCTCTCTCAAATAAATAAATCTTAAAAAAAAGATGTAAAAATGAATATAAAACTAATGAGTATATAATAATGAATCCAGCCTGATATTATATCTGTTATATATAAAAACAGTTTTAAAATATAATTTTCAATATTTGTTTATGATGGAAGTGTCCCACAACAACCAAAATATCTAGGGCCCACGGAAGTCATAATGTGATCCCATGTGCCTGGGTTTTATCATCTGTGAAGTGGAGATAAGGTTGTTATGAAAAATACCTGAAATTAATATTTAGAAAGCTGGTAGTGTTTGGCACACGCCAATTTCTTTTTTCTTTTTCTTTTCTTTTCTTTTTTTTTTTTTTGAGACGGAGAGAGCCTGGTTGGGGGAGGCGGGCAGAGGGGGAGAGAGAGAGAGAGAGAGAGAAGCAGACTCCCTGCTGAGTGTGGAGCCCACCATGGGGCTCAATCTCAAGACCCTGAGATCATGATCTGAGCCAAAATCAACCTGAGCCAAAATCAAGAGTCAGATGCTTAAACACTGAGCCACCCAGGCGCCCGGGCACATGCCAATTTCTAATTGGTTATTAAATACATAAAAAATTGTTTCAAAAATAGGTAAATTATGGACATAGTAAAAAACTCAAGGAGTATTTTGAAAAATGTATGCTAAAGGAAGTAAATCTCTTTGTAGTTATTGAAACCTAGTCCATCAGTTTCCTTCCTCAGAAATAGCCACTTTTACCATTTTTCATGTGTCCTCTAGAGATCACTTATATAATCATATAGATCTTTTATTATATTTTTATTTTTTTAAAGACTTATTTATTCTAGAGAGAGTGAGAGAATGAGTACAGGGAAAAGGGCAGAAGGAGAGGGAGAGAGAGAATCTCAAGCAGACTCCCCGCTGAGCAGGGAACCCAATGTGGGGCTTGATCCCAGGACCCCAGATCATGACCTGAGCTGACCTCAGATCATGACTGAGCTGAAATCGAGTCGGATGCTTAACCGACTGAGCCACCCAGGTGTCCCTATTTATTTATTATTATTATTTTTTAAGTAAGCTGTATGCTCAATGTGGGGGCATGAACTCATGACCCTGAGATCAAGAGTTGCATGCTTTACTGACTGGACCAGCAAGTGCTCTGATCTTTTATTTATTTATACTGTCCTCTATTTGATGGGCATTTGGTTGTTTCCAACCCTTGCAGTTGCAAACAGTGCTGCAATAAATAACACCATACATATGTCATTTCATAAATGTGGGAATATAACAGTAGTATAAATTCTCTGAAATATAATTGCCAGGTCAATTATTTAAAATTTTTTTTCAAAGATTTTATTTATTTATTTGACAGAGAGAGACACAGCGAGAGAGGGAATACAAGCAGGGGGAGTGGGAGAGGGAGAAGCAGGCTCCCCGCCGAGCAGGGAGCCAGATGCGGGGCTTGATCCCAGAACCCTGGGATCATGACCTGAGCCAAAGGCAGACGCTTAACGACTGAGCCACCCAGGTGCCCCTTAAATCTTGATAGGTATTGCTAAATTGTTCTCTATTCTGGTTGTACCAATTTACACTCCCATCAGAAATAAAAGAGTGGGGTGCCTGGGTGGCTCAGTTGGTTAGGTGTCTGACTTCAGCTCCGGTCATGATCTTGAGGTCCTGGGATAGAGCCCTGCGTTGGGCTCCGTGCTCAACCAGCAGGGAGTCTGGTTGTCCCTCTTCCTCTCCCTCTGCCCCTCCCCCCGCTCATGCTCTCTCTTTCTCTCTCTCTCAAATAAATAAAATCTTAAAAAAAAGATATTTAGGGTGTGATATGCAAACAATGAATCTTGGAACACTACATCAAAAACTAATGATGTAATATATGGTGATTAACATAACATAAAAAAAGATATTTTAGGAGTGCCTGTTTTTCTTACTCCTTCATAAAAAATAGTGTTATTAAACTTTTGGATCTTTCACAGTTTAATAGGGGAAAATGGTATCTCATTGTAAAGCTTGCATCTTCTTAATATGAGTGAACTTCAGTAATTTTGACATTCTAAAAGCAATTTCCTTTTTTGTGAACTGTCAGTTTATATCCTTTGTCTTTTTATTGATCTTTTCCTTTTTGAATTGTAGGGCTTCTTTATATATTGAGGAAACTAGTGCTGTCTGTGATATGAATTGCTAATATTTGTCAAGCCTGTCTTAAGTTTGGTTATAGTGTTTTTTTCTAGGCAGACCTTTAAATTTTTATGCATGCAAATTTCTCAGTGTTTTCTTGATGGCTTCTAGATTTTATGCACGGTTAAGAAAGTTCTTCCCCACTTTGGAATTATTTTTAAGAAATTCTTTATTTTGGGGGCACCTGGGTGGCTCAGTCATTAAGCATCTGCCTTCGGCTCAGGTCATGATCCCAGGGTCCTGGGATCAAGCCCCACATCGGGCTCCCTGCTCAGCGGGAAGCCCGCTTCTCCCTCTCCCACTCGCCCTGCTTGTGTTCCCTCTCTAGCTGTGTTTCTCTCTGTCAAATAAATAAACAGAACCTTTAAAAAAAATTGTTTTTTATGATTTTTTAAAATGTTTAATCTTTGATCCATCTGGAATCATTGTGAGGTAAGGAGTATTTTTTCCTGCAGAAAATTTTAATTTTTATTGTTGTGAAGTATATAAAAATTTTCCTTAGGGCTTTTGTATTTTATGCTTTGTTTAAATGGACTTTTCTTATTCCAAAATCATAAACATATCCAGTTAATTTTTCCTAATATATTTTAGTTTCTTCAGAACTAATCCCATCTGTAAATTATTTTGGTGCAAGGAATGTGCTAGGGATCTAGTGTATGTCTAGCCAGTTGTCACTAGGCCATTTGTTGAATATAACCATTTCCTCCACTGATTGGAAATGTGGCTTTTATTCCTAAAGTCCCATATATGTTTGTCTCTATTTCTGGACTGTATTCTGTTCTGTTGGTATGTCTATCTGTTTATGCATCAGTATCCAACAGTTTTAAATACCATGTTAAGCAAGTCTCTATCTATCCCGAGTTTATTACGAGCATTTGAAATACGCAATGTTGAATTTTGTCAAATAGCTTTTTGGCATCTATGAAGATGATCATATTTTTCTTCCTTGATCTATTAATATAGTGAATTATATTAATGGATTTCCTGGCATTAAAAATTTTTTTCTTTCATAAATAGACCACTTGGTGATTGGTGTTGTAATTCTTTCAGTAGGCTAAGTAATTCTATTTGCTTATGTCTGGTATAATCTGTTTGCATTGATACTCATAAGTGAGATTGAGCTCAAGCTTTCCTTGAAATTTGAAGAAGATAATTTGGATTCTTCCCTACCATGAAATGGGTGAAATCCTATCAGTGTTATTCAGTACTTGAAGATTTGGTAAAATTTATCTGACATTTCCGGGCCTCCTTGATTGTTAGGGTATTCTTTGACAACATTTCCAATTTCTTTCATAGTAATTAGTTTATTTTTCATCTCTTCTTGGGCTAATTTTGGTGATTCAAATTTTCCTAGGAAATAATCCATTTCACCTAAGTTTTCAAATTTATTTGTATAGAATTGAGTAAATTATTGTACAGTAATTCTTTTGATTTCATTTCTATGCTTACTTTTCTATTATCAGTTTTGTGATTTTATTATTTATTTATTTATTTATTTATTTTTAAGATTTTATTTATTTATTTGACAGACATAGCGAGAGAGGGAACAGAAGCAAGGGAGGGGAGTGGGAGAGGGAGAAGCAGGGAGCCTGCTGAGGGGCTCAATCCCAGGACCCCGGGATCATGACCTGAGCTGAAGGCAGACGCCCAACCGACTGAACCACCCAGGCGTCCCTAAAATGAGTTTTTAAAAACAGTTTTCGTGGGTCACCTGGGTGGCTCAGTCAGTTGGGTGTCTGCCTTCGGCTCAGGTCATGATCCCAGAGTCCTGGGATCGAGTCCCGTGTGGGGCTCCCTGCTCGGCGGGGAGCCTGCTTCTCCCTCTCCCTTTGCTGCTCCCCCTGCTTGTGCTCTCTCTCCCTCTCTCTCTATTAAACAAATAAAATCTTTAAAACAAACAAAGAACAGTTTTCATGAGATATGGTTCACAATACAATTTATCTATTGTATTGTGTATCCAAATGTATCCAAAGCATATACTTTAATCGTTTCAGTGTGTTCACAGAGATTTATAGCCAGCACCACAGTCAATTTTTGGACACATTTAGGACACAAAGGACAATTTTAAGGACACACACCCAGGAGAAACCCTGTGGTCATTAGGGGTCATTCCTAATTTCTCTCCAAGGCCCTCAGGTTTAGGCAAGTACTAATATCTGTATAGATTTGCCTATTCTGGACATTTCATATAAATGGAATCATAGTGTGTAATCTTTGTGATTGGCTTCTTTCACTTAGCACGTTTCCAAGGGTCATCCCTGATGCTTTAAAGTAGGTTTTAAAATGTAGATCTATAGTGGTTTTTACGATTTCCCTTATCAGTTTACTGTCTGTATTAGTCTGATAGGGCTGCCATAACAAAATATCACAGACTGAGTGGTATTTAATTTAATTAAATTAATTAATTAATTTTTTTAAAAGATTTTATTTATTCATTCGAGACACAGAGATAGAGAGAGAGAGAGAGCACGAGCGGGGGAGAGGCAGAGGGAGAAGCAGACTCCCCACTGAGCCAGGAGCCAGACGTGGGGCTCAATCCCAGGACCCTGGGATCATGACCCGAGCCAAAGGCAGACGCTTAACCATCTGAGCCACCCAGGTGCCCCCTGAGTGGTATTTTAAACAACAGACATTTATTTTCTTACAATTCTGACAGCTAGAAGTCAAAGATTAAGGTGTCAGCAGGGTTGGGTTTCTTCCAAGGCATTTCTCCTTGGCTTGCAGATGACCACTTTCTTGCTGTGTCCATATATGGTCTTTGCTTGGTGTATCTGTGTCATAATCTCCTGTTATAAAGACACCAATCATTGGATTATGACCCACCCTAATGACCTCATTTTAACCTAATTAGCTCTTTAAAGGCCCGGTCTCTAAATATAGTCACATTCTGAGTTATTGGGAATTAGGTCTTCAAAATAAGAATTTTTTTTTTTTTTAAGATTTTATTATTTATTTGACAGAGAAAGAAAGAGATCACAAGCAGGGGGAGCGGCAGGCAGAGGAAGAGGGAGAAGCAGGCTCCCTGCTGAGCAAGGAGCCCGATGCAGGGCTCGATCCCAACACCTTGGGATCATGACCTGCACCGAAGGCAGACGCTTCACTGACTAAGCCACCCAGGCGTCCCAAGAATGTTTTTTTCAAAATAAGAATTTTGACACAACAGATTTCAGTCCATCACACCATCTTACTATTTTTTTTTCAAGATTTTATTTTTAAGCAATCTCTACACCCAGCATGGGGCTTCAACTCACAACCCCAAGATTAAGAGTTTCATGCTCCACCAACTGAGCCAGCCCAGGTGCCCTAGTTCATAACACCACCTTAAAGAGAAAAAAAAAATCAAGCTTGTATAGCCTGGTCTGTTTATAGACACACACACACACACACACACACATTTTTTTTTTTTTTTTTTTAAACGCAGGGCTTGAACTCATAACCCTGAGCTCAAGACCTGAGCTGAGATCAAAAGTCAGATGCTTAACTGACTGAGCCACCCAGGTGTCCCATGTTTCTACATATATTTTTGATTAATTTGACTAAGTCAAAATGCTCAAGCTAGTTTGTGTGTATGTATGTGTGTGTGTATAAAATCTCAGTCTCTTAAATTATTTTTCAATTATTTTTTCTGGTTACAAAATTAATATATGTACATTGTATAAGATTCAAGTGCTACAGAAATACATAAACTGAAAAGTGAATCTTCCATAGCCTCCACTGTCAACAGTATACAGCTTATTTCCCTAATTTTTCTTCCTTACCTACAGATACCAACAATGAATATGCAATTATATTCAAGATAGCATTTCACAGTGTATTTTTTCACTTAATATAGCATGTATAGGGCACTTGGGTGGCTCAGTCAGTTAGGGATCTGCCTTCAGTTCAGGTCATGATCTCAGGGTCCTGGGATTGAGCCCCACATCAGGCTCCGTGCTCAGTGGAGAGTCTGCTCTCCCTCTCCTGCTCCCCCTGCTTGTTTTTTCTCTCTGTCAAATAAATAAATAAAATCTTAAAAAAAAATATAGCATGTGTATCTTTCCCCATGATGGTACTGATGAATCTGTGTCATTAAAAAAATATATGTATATATATATATATTGCATTTTGTTGTGTGCATATACCATGATTTATTTAAATATCTCCTTATTGACGAATGTTTGGATCACTATCAACCTTTTAGTTATTGCAAAAAACGACGAACAATACTGCAGTGAATATCCTTATGCATTCATCTTTGTGCTCTTATGGGATTCTGTAAAATAATTTCCTAGAAGTCAAAAGACTATATTCAAAGGTTATAAACATTTAAAATTTTTAACAAATGCTGCTAAATTTCACAGCAATTTTTAACTTGAAGGCAGTTTCTGCAGAAGGTGAAGCATGTTGGCAGAGACTACTTTTCCTCCAGGTAATTTAGAGGTACATGTGGACCTTTTTCTGTCCTGTCTTTTTGGGAGGCCCATTTGGGGAAATTTCCATATCCATTTTTTGGAAATGCTGATATAAAATTATCTTTTAAAATTTGCCCATTACGCTTAGCAAAATTTAATGAGAACTGCACTACCTGTGTTGGAAAACCTATGTATATGACATTGCATTGTTTGATTCAAATACCTTTTTTCCTTTTAGTTTTCTCTTCCAATAGCTACCATATGACTTATTTCCATCTCAGCAATAGGATTATAAATTATGATTATGGCAATTCTCCTTTTCCATTAAAGATAATGAACTAACTCATGGGTACATTTTATAAAATATGTTCATAATGATGCTGCCACATAATCCTGAAAGAGTGTCATTATCCTATATCTCTGTTATGTGTGATATGTTTCTGTTCAAGATATGCTCACACGGCTCCAAGTTTACATCTCAGAACTATGATTTCTGGTTAAAATTAGCCCTCATACACAAAATGCATGTTATTGCATTCATGATACAATATGTTCATGATCTATGCTAAGATTTTTATACTTGCAAACATACAATATTTATATGGAATATAAACATACTTGAAACCCAATGTACAATGAATGATAACTGCCACTCTCTCATTACATTTTGTTTTTTTCTTTTCCTGTTACCGTGCCAGCAATCTTAACAGTTTCCTTGTCACTGTAAACTGCCGAGATTAGCCTTCTACTTCAAATCAACAAGGCCAGCATTATCCAATTACAGCCTGAGAATGACCTAATCTTCAAGACCAGCTGCCATAGGATAACATAGGCATTCCTTTAATCAAAATTATAACATTTTATTCTTTCATATTTGCCCCTTGCAATAATGGAAATGCTGAGCGAGAATCTAAGAAAATATCTACATTTTGCACTGATCTGTTTATCGCTTCTCTCAGCATTTTGACATAATGTAGCAGAACAATAAATTCAGAGGGCGTTTGCTTGGAAATAGCATTTCTCCAGAAGGTTTTTTGTTTTCTTTTGTCTTAACTGTTGTTACTTTGAGTTTTCCTAAAGAAAACTAAGGTTGTGTTCAGACTACCTTGATTTCTTTTTTATTGTCCCTTCTTCTTAAAAAAAATTATTTTTACTGCTTACCATAGTAATGAATGCTCACTGTAAAACAAAATAAAAAATTACAATATATAACAGTGAAAGTAGGTTGCAATGCAGTCCTCTAAAGACAGTCTTAAGAGTTAAGTGTGTATTTTTTGTATGCTTATCCTAACATCTATGTTATTTTAACTGTTCATATAAAATATATACATATACATGACTTTTTATGCCTCGTTCTTCTTCTTTAACTTATTTTGTAAAATAGGAATTAGTTCAAACAGAGAGACAAGAATGGGAAGTAAAATAATGAATGCCTGGGTACCCACCACCTATCTTCATTAAATCTTTTTTTTTTTTAAGATTTATTTATACATTTTAGTGAGAGAGAGCAAGCGGGGGGAAGGTCAGAGGGAAAAGGAGAGAGAGAAGCAGACTCCCTGCTGAGTGGGGGGCCTGACAAAGGGCTCGATCCCACGACCCCAAGATCACAACCTGAGCCAGAAATCAAGAGCGGGACACTCAATGGACTGAGCCACCCAGGCGCCCCTCTATATTTCATGAAGAGTGTCCGGTTGTGATCTTGGGGTCGTGGGATCGAGCCCTTTGTCTCCCCACTCAGCCGGGAGTCTGCTTCTCTCTCTCCTTCTCCCTCTGACCAGACCTGTACCTCTGAAACAAATAATACATTATATGTTTAAAAAAAAAAAAAAAAGAAGAAGCTAGCAGGAAGGGAAAAATGAAGGGGGCGAAATCGGAGGGGGAGACGAACCATGAGTGACTATGGACTCTGGGAAACAAACTGAGGGTTCTGGGGGGGGATGGCTTAGCCTGGTGATGGGTATTAAAGAGGGCACGTACTGAATGGAGCACTGGGTGTTATACGCAAACAATGAATCATGGAACACTACATCAAAAACTAATGATGAGATGTATGGTGATTAACATAACATAATAAAATGAAAAAAATAAAAAATTAAAAAAGATTTAGAAAATAGAAATGAACATGTTCAGAGTTCAGATACTCTGTATATTCTTCCTTCATCTCATTCTCCTTTCTTTCCATAGATAACTGCTGTCACAGATTTTGTGTTTATCATTTAGGTACCCATAAACATTAGGTAGCTTTGTCCTCTGGGCCTTTTTGAATTTCATGTGAATTGTGTCATTATATATATATATATATATATATATATATATATATATATATATATGTGTATGTATTTCTGCAGCTCACATCTTTTCCCTTAGTTTTCATTGCACTTATCAACCATTTTTCCTTGCTTCTTCCCCTCCCCACCTCACCCCTGCTCTCCAACCTTCGGGTGGATTAATAAAGCTTTCTATGTTCCCTTTATTTCTTCTGCTGGTTGAGAAGCTATATATTGTATTTTTATCTGTTTATCCCTTCACATTTAATGATGTATACTTAAATATACTTTTTCTAATAAAGTCAATAAGTTATGCACTGGTCCTGTCATTTTGATCACCGCCACAAAGATCTACACACACTTTATTCATTTAATATTTTCCCTATATTGTTATTTGAACTGTTCTCCACGCGTGCACAGCCTCCCCCACGGTCAACATCCCACAGCAGAGTGGCACATGTGTTAGAATTGATGAGCCTACATTGACACATTATAATCATCCAGTTTCTAGTTTACATTAGGGTTCACTCTAGGTGTTGTATACCCTGTGGGTTTTGGACAGAAGTGTAATGACATGTACCCACACTTGGAGTATCACACTAATTTCACTACCCTAACAATTCTCTGTACCCTGCCTATTCCTCCCACCCTCCTCCCTAACCTCTGGTAATCGTGATCTTTTTACTGTCCCCATAGTTTTGCCTTTCAGAATGTCACATAGTTGGAAACATACACTATATAGCCTTTTCAGATTAACTTCTTTCACTTAGTAATTTAAGTTTCCTTGGTGTCTTTTTATGGCTTGATAGCTCGTTTTTTAAAAGTGGTGAATAGGGGCACCTGGGTGGCTCAGTTGGTTAAGCGTCTGCCTTTGGCTCGGGTCATGGTCTCAGGGTCCTGGAATTGAGCCCCAGGTCAGGATCCCTGCTCAGCAGGAAGTCTTCTTCCTCTCCCTCTGCCCCTGTCCCCACTCCTGTGCTCTCTTTCCCTCTCAAATAAATAAATAAAATCTTAAAAAAAGAAAAGTGGTGAATAGTATTCCATTGTCTGGATGTATCACTGTTTACCCTCTCCCACTCCCCCTGCTTGTGTTCCTGCTCTCGCTATGTCTCTCTCTGTCAAATAAACAAATAAAATCTTAAAAAAAAAAAAAAAAAAAGAAGAGTCAGATGGATGTATCACTGTTTAGTTATCCATTCACCCAGTGAAGGATATCATGGTTGCTTACACGTTTTGGCAATTATTATTTTTTAAAGACTTTATTTATTTGAGAGAGAGTGCGTGTGAGCATGAGCAGGGGGGAGGGGCAGAGGGAGAGGGAGAAGCAGGCTCCCCACTGAGCAGGAAGCCCAATGCAGGGCTCAATCCCAGGACCCTGAGATCATGACCTGAGCCAAAGTCAGATGCTTAATGGACTAAGCCACCCAGGGACCCCACATTTTAGCAATTATGAACAAAAGTGCTATAAACATCTGTGTGCAGGTTTTTGTGTGGGTATAAGTTTTCAACTCATTTGGGTGAATACCAAAGAGTACAACTGTTTGTTTGCATGGTACGAATATGTTTAGTTTTTTTTTTTTTAATATTTTATTTATTTATTTGACAGAGAGGGAGAGAAAGAGAGGAAAAGAGAGCACAAGCAGGGGGAGCAGAAGGCAGAGGGAGAGGGAGAAGCACCTCCACGCTGAGCAGGGAGCCTGACGCAGAGCCCGATCCCAGGACCCCAGGATCATGATCCAAGCCGAAGGCAGACGCTTAACTTACCAAGCCACCCAGGGGCCCTGAGTATGTTTAGTTTTATAAGAAACTGCAGAAGTGTTTTCCAAAGTGGATGTGGCATTTTGCAGTCCCACCAGCGATGAATGAGAATTCCTGTTGCTCCACATCCTCACCAGCATTTGGTGTTGTCATTGCTTTGGATTTTGGTCATTCTAATAGGTGTGTAGTGGAATCTTGTTGTTTTAATTTGCAATTCCCTAATGATAAATGATATTGAGCATCTTTTCATGTGATTATTTGCATATATTTAGTGTATCTTTCTCTATTCCTTTACTTCTAATCTATATGTATCTTTATATTTAAAGTGGATTTCTTGCAGACAACATATAGTTGGGTCTTGTTTTTTGATCCCTTTTGACAATCTTCGCCTTTTAATTGGTGTATTTAGACCACTGACCTTTAAAGTGCAGTTGGATTAACATTTACCATATTTGTTAATGTTTTCTCTTTGTTCCCACTTTTGTCTTCTATACTTTTTATGCCTTGTTGGTTTTATTGGAGAATATTACATGATTCTGTTCTTTCTTAGCATTTCAGTTTTCTTTTTTTTTTTTATAAAGATTTTATTTATTTGTCAGAGAGAGAAAGAGCATGAGCAGGGGGAGTGGCAGGCAGAGGGAGAAGCAGGCTCCCCGCTGAGCAAGGAGCCTGATATGGGACTCCATCTCAGGACCGTGGGATCATGACCCGAGTCCTTTACTTTTGTTTGTTTATTTCTGGGTGGTCATATTTATCAGTCTTTTATGTTATGGCTTTGTGCTTTGCATCATGTTTAGAAAGACCTTTTCCACTCAAGAATATAAAAAGTATTCAGCCACATTTTCTTCTGATACTCGTGATTTCATTTGTTTTTACATTTTATTTTTAGGATTTTATTTTCAAGAAATCTCTACATTGAACGTGGGGCTCAAATTCATAACCCTGAGATCAAGAGTCGCATGCTCTACTGACTGAGCCAGACAGGCGCCCCATTTGTTTTTACATTTTAATCTTGACTAGTCTTACTGAGCTAAAGATAAAAATTATTCCAATACCAAGAATATCTTTAGGAAAGGTATGTAGAATTGTTACAGTTAGGCAGTATTTTTTCTGTTTTGTATGTCTGGAAGCAGAATGGCCTTTGGCAAAATTGTGAAACTAGCGTGTGGCCTCATCTCCTCCCACGAGATGCCCTTTGGTCTAGTCACCCAATGCTCTTATGCTGTCATGTAGCTTTCTTTTTTTTTTTTTTAAAGATTTTATTTATTTATTTGAGTGAGAGAGAGCACAAATAGGGGGAGTGGCAGAAGGAGAGGGAGAAGCAGACTCCCCACTGAGCAGGGAGCCCGATGCGGGGCTTGATCCCAGAACCCTGGGATCATGACCTGAGCTGAAGGCAGACGCTTAACCGACTGAGCCACCCAGGCGCCCCTGTCATGTAGCTTTCTTAAAAGCTCTGCATGATCCCAAACTCGCCCATGCTCTTTAGGAAGTCATATCTGTGTCAAATATTCATTTTCACCCATATCCCTTCATGTTCAAAAGAATCTAGTTTCTACTGATTACAGCTAATGTACTATTTCTCCAAGAGGTATTTGCCTTTTACTTTCTAGAAATGCAATGACTTAAAGCAAAGTAAGGAATCTCTAAAGAGTCCTGGAGGTTGGTTTCCAGGGAGAATTTTTTAAAAGTGAGGGACCTTTCTGGTGACCCAGAAAATACTCCATATCAAGTGATTACCTCCTCTCCAGATTAGCCCAGTCTGGAAGATTTTGCTCCTAATGAAGGACTGATGTTGAAATCTCACTCTATATCTCTGTCCATGCTGACATCACCTCTTACTTTGACTTCATTTTATAAACCCCAAAATGAAAGTCAAAGGAATAAGAGTTCCTTTTCTACAAGCATGGACACAAGCAACATGAAAAAAGGTTGCCTCCCATGAGACTCAGACACTTGTTAGATCTGCTGGTTGACCTGAAAATTTTAAGCTCTGGAAACAACGTTGAAAACCTTAGACCATACTATACCACTGACCTCTTAGAGGCGGGATAAAAGTGTATGCAGCCAATATTGAAGCAATATCAGAAAACTGTTTGGAAACTGACACACTAGGGCTCAATGTTCAGAGATGTGTCTTCCCTTACATTTAAGAAGAATAAGTTTTAAAATAGTTAACAACATGCATTAGCATGGACAGAAAAATCATAGGTCTTGCCTTGGAATTTGATTTACTTTTGAATTTTTTAATAATTCAAATGATTTTCTGACCATCCAAGACTTAGTATTAAACAATAAAAATACTCCATTTTCATAACTCTTTATTTATTTATTTATTTATTTTTAAAATATGGAACACTTTGTGAATTTGTGCATCATCCTTGTGCAGGGGCCGTGCTAGTCTTCTCTGTGTCGTTCCAATCTTAGGATGCGTGCTGCCAAAGCAAGCACCATAACTCTTTATTTTATTTTATTTATTTATTTTTTAAAAGATTTTATTTATTTATTTGACAGAGAGAGCACAAGCAGGGGGACGGAGAAGCAGGCTACCCACAGAGCAGGGGGAGCCCGATGCGGGACTCGATTCCAGGACCCTGGGATCATGACCTGAGCCGAAGGTAGTCACTTAACCAACTGAGCCACCCAGGTGCTCCATGACTCTTTATTATTTTTTTTTTAATTTTTTAAGATTTTATTTATTTATTTGACAGAGAGAGACACAGCTAGAGAGGGAACACAAACAGGGGGAGTGGGAGAGGGAGAAACAGGCTTCCTGCTGAGCAGGGAGCCCAATGCAGGGCTCGATCCCAGGACCCTGGGATCATGACCTGAGCGGAAGGCAGACGCTTAATGACTGAGGCACCCAGGTGTCTCCATGACTCTTTATTTTAAATGGCATTTGATTATGATCCTGTCTTGTTGGATTGGGCATAGCATTGCTCTGTTTTATAGTGTAATGATTTTTTTTTTCTTTTAACCCCTGTCATGATCTTTTTAAAAAAATTTTTTTTATTGTTATGTTAATCCCCATACAGTACATCATTAGATTTGTAGTGTTCCATGATTCATTGTTTGTGCATAACACCCAGTGCTCCATGCAGAACGTGCCCTCCTCAATACCCATCACCAGGCCAACCCAACCTCCCACCCCCCTCCCCTCTAGAACCCTCAGTCCGTTTTTCAGAGTCCATCATCTCTCATGGTTCGTCTCCCCCTCCGATTTCCCCCCCTTCATTCTTCCCCTCCTGCTACCTTCTTCTTTTTTTTTTTTCTCTTAACATTTATTGCATTATTTGTTTCAGAGGTACAGATCTGGGATTCAACAGTCTTGCACAATTCACAGCGCTTACCAGAGCACATACCCTCCCCAGTGTCTATCACCCAGTCACCCCATCCCTCCCACCCCACCCCCCACTCCAGCAACCCTCAGTTTGTTTCCTGAGATTAAGAATTCCTCATATCAGTGAGGTCATATGATACATGTCTTTCTCTGTTTGACTTATTTTGCTCAGCATAATACCCTCCAGTTCCATCCACGTTGTTGCAAATGGCAAGATCTCATTCCTTTTGATGGCTGCATAATATTCCATTGTATATATATTACAGTGTAATGATTAAGGAAAATATGCCAGCCTATCTTATTTCTTGAAATTGAAATTCTTTCTATTCCTAGTCAGATGGTGTTATTAAACTGAATCTCATGCCAATTTATTGTAAATAATGTAAAATATCTTTGAGATTTTTAGATACTATGTATGGTAGATACATTACAGCTGAGGAAAAAATATATTCCAATACTTTTATTAAATATTCTCATGAGTACACGATATTTTGTTTTAGTGAATTATGGATATTTCTTTCCTAATTCTAATTAGCTTCGTAGTCTTACTAGTTTATCACACTGCTTTCCTAGTAACTATTAAAATAAAAGCTTATAATCCTTGGCTATAAGACTGTGTACCACTCTTTCTATCCCCACATTTTATACTTTGATTACAGTAGACCTGGACCATTGGTGGTAGGAATCAAATGAGAAGTCAGTTATATATAGGAACAAATGAGTAAAATCTCTTTCCTTAAATGAGCAAATAAAGCTCTAGTTGATTGGCTAAATGTTATTACAAACATTTTCATATTAGTTTTTGTCAGATCTAGAGGTATAATTAACACCTCTGTTTCAGGGCTGTTAACCATGAAAGCTGTGTGAGCCTTTAGAGAATTAAAAAAATTTTTTTCAATTATAAAATGAGAGCCTAATGAGGGACAATTTGCAAAGTAAGGCATGGACAATTTAGGAGATAGTCATCCTGTTCTTGGCAGTGCCCTAGTAAATAGCCTGAAATTCTAGTGCTCAAAGTGAAGGGGACACTTCAGACATTTATGTTGAATTGGCAAAGGACCTCTTTTTAAAAATTTAAACCATCAAAAGAGTGACCTGTAGTGATGTCAATCATTATGGTCATTATGATGTTCTGAACTTATTCCAAATATAGCCATCTGTCCTCCCATGCTGGCTGTGGATCCTCATTTAGAGTCTGTTGGGCAAGGGATTAGGAGTGAAGAGATGAGGCAGGTGTGGTTGCCTTGGCTGGGCTGATTACCTCATTTCTGGATTCCGAAATAGCTTTCTAATAGATTTCCGTGCATTCAGTCTTCCTCCTCAGCCTTCACTACTATTTCTTCGTACCAGATTCTAAAACATGGCTTTTGTTTTCATCTTCTTGCTTTTTTGCTTAGAAACTTCAGACTGCCTACTTCCTACTAGTTTAAGTCCATGGTTCACAATCTGATGTTCAAGGCCCTTCGTAATCTTGCCTAACCACCCATTTCACTCACTTTTTTTTTTTTTAAAGATTTTATTTATTTGACAGAGACACAGCGAGAGAGGGAACACAAGCAGGGGGAGTGAGAGAGGGAGAAGCAGGCTCTCCGCTGAGCAGGGAGCCCCATGCAGGGCTCAATTCCAGGACTCCGGGATCAGGACCCGAGCTGAAGGCAGATGCCTAATGACTGAGCCACCCAGGCGCCCCTACTCACTTGTTTTTGAGTGTCAGCCATTGAGGCAGGACAGCTAGGTCAGAACACTGTTGGAACCAGTAACAGGGCTGTTGTTTTGTTTTGTTTTGTTTTGTTTTAAGATTTTATTTATTTATTCATGAGAGACAGAGAGAGAGAGGCAGAGGGAGAAGCAGGCTCCCAAGGAGCAGGGAGCCCAATGCGGGGCTTGATCCCAGGACCCTGGGATCATGACCTGAGCCGAAGGCAGATGCTTAACCATCTGAGCCACCCAGGCGCCCCTGTTGTTGTTTTTTTTTAAGATTTTATTTATTTATTTGAGAGAGGGAGACAGCTTGAGAGAGAGTGGGAAAGCACGAGCAGTGGGGAAGGGCAGAGGCTCCCCGCTGAGCAGGGAGCCCAACGCAGGGGCTCAATCCCAGGACCCCAGGATCATGACCTGAGCCAAAGGCAGACACTTAACCGACTGAGCCACCCAGGTGCCCCGTAACAGAGTTTTAACTCGAAAGTGCCAAAACCATGACCTGGGATTCAACTCTCTGTATCCACTTCAGGACGTAGTATGGACAAAAACTAAAGTCTGTGGCTGGAAGACTTAAGAGAGAGAATGGGATGGAAGGTGTGTGTTAGGCTGGAAAATTCAGGATTTAATCTTTGAACGAAGTGTGGTAGAAGTTATTGGCTACATATTTTATGTAGTCCCTGGTACTTCCTGGTAGGAATAGGTATAGCTTGTTAAAGGAGCCACACTGAACAGATGGCTACTCCTTATCATCCTCTCCATCCCCCACTGCATGTTCCCTTATGCCCTGAGCTGGGTGGTGTGGAGGGTATGGCCCTTTGGACAAGAGCCCTACCCTGGTGCAAATACTTCAGCTGACCTTAGTGGTTCCAGGGGTCCAGGGTTTTTTCTATGAAAAATTCTTTTCCCAGTGCCCAAATCCTTCACTGATAGAGGAATTTATTTTATTTTATCTTTTTGAAGATTTTATTTATTTATTTGAAAGAGAGAGAACATGAGCAGGCAGAGGGAGAGGGAGAAGCAGACTCCCCGCTGAGCAGGGAGCCCAATGCGGGGCTCGATCCCAGGACCCTGGGATCATGACCTGAGCCGAAGGCAGATGCTTAACGACTGAGCCACCCAGGTGCCCCTGGCAGAGTAGCTCAAATGAAGGGTCCAGGAACAAATAGCAGGTGCTGGCGTATGGCGAGCCAAAGAGATCAGAGCAAGTATCTGGAACGCTATATGGCATAGAGTAGGTGCCTAAGCATTAATCGTTGAATAAAATGCAAAGTGTAATGAGGATAGCAGGCATTATCTGCAGATTAATTTTGTGCGCAAGATTAAGGTGGAGGTGGTTGGGAATATAATGAGTTCCGGTGGTAATATGTTGAATTTGAGGTGCCTGTTTGAGGTGCCCATCAAGCAGCTGGATGTATCTTGCTTTGGTGGATATATCCAGCTGCTTGGTGGGCATTTACAAGATGAGTGTGCAGGGAGAGCTCTGGCTGGAGATACAACTTTGGAAGTCATCAGCACATAGTGATACTTGAAATCCGGGGACTAGATGATAACTTCCTGGGAGCGTGTGTGGGGTAAGAGGAGAAGGAGGCTGAGGAAAGAATTCTTGGGAACACTGACTCTTTTTTTTTTTTTTTTTTAAGATTTTATTTATTTATTTGAGACAGAGAGAATGAGAGAGAGAAAGCACATGAGAGGGGGGAGGGTCAGAGGGAGAAGCAGACTCCCCGCCGAGCAGGGAGCCCGACGCGGGACTCGATCCCGGGACTCCAGGATCATGACCTGAGCCGAAGGCAGTGGCTTAACCAACTGAGCCACCCAGGCGCCCCGGGAACATTGACTCTTAAGGATCAGATAGAGGCTGAGAGGAAAGAGACCAGCCAAAGAATTAGGAGAAGCAACAAATAAAGGTGGCATGGTAACTGAACCAAGAATCTCAGTAAGAATGGAGGGGTCAACAGGACCAAATGCTGCAGTGAAAGCAAGAGAGATAGAGCCGAAATTATGTCTAAGGGATATGGTCAAATGGAGGTCATTGGTGACCTCAGCAAAGGTGTTATAAGACAGTGATGAGATCTGTTCATATGGTTCCGAGGTGAGAAAGTAGAGATAGTAACTTTGGATTATTCATTTAAGATATTCTGCTGAGAAAGAAAGGAAAGAGAAAAGGAAGTAGTTAGAAGCCTGTGTGAAGTAAAGGAAGGATATTTTAAGGAGAGCCCTAAGATGGTACAAAGGTAGAGAGGAAAGGATCGGGAAAGTGGGGGAAGTTGAAAGTAAAAGATCCTGGAGGTGGGAGGGATCAAGATGGAGAGCATAGGTGGGAGTTGGCTTTAGGCCTAAATGAGTGGAGGGATATCCCTTCCTCTGACCAAAAGGAAGAGTGAATTACAGTTATAGGAAAGTGCAGAGTAAAAAAAAATTGAGGGAATTCATGTGTTCTATCAGCCACCTCTTACCAGTTCAGATCCTCTTGGCCTTATTTGTCTCAGTGGTCTTTGGCCTATTGCTTGTGTGTCCCAGCCCCTTCTCTGAGTAGGCTCTGATGGACTTAGACAAGTGCAATCTGCCAGCTTCTCATCACACGCCCTGGTGCTTTCCTGTGGGTGTCGAGACTCCATGCACAGTGTAGAGGAGTTAACCTGACCCAGCGGTGCAAAGCTTTGGCTAATAAAAGACAAGAGCTAGCTGTTAAACTCTCTTTCCATCCTCCTTGTCGACTGATCAGAGATGCAAGTCATGTATTTATGATCTTTCAAAAAATGGTACCCCATGACCTCAAGTGTGATACCAATGCACCTTCGTATTGACTCTCTTATTCTTTCGTTTCCCACTGTCTCTCCCCATTGCTTTCCTGGGATTGCACTCCCTAATAACAGATGAGGCTGAAGCCTTTGATTTCTGTATGTCAAACAGTTGAATGTCAGCAATTTCGTACAATTCAACCAAATAGCACATCAACCATTGCTCTGCTTTCTGGGGAACTTGGGCTAAGAAACACTTAATGGTCTTGGTGAAGTAGGTATAGTCACCTGCTGAATATGAGCTTGTATTAATAGCTATCATTTATTGAGCACTTGCTGGGTGTAAGGCACTGTGCTAATTGTTTTACATACGTAATCTTATTTAATATATAAAGTAGGAATTATTTCCATTTTTCTCATGAAAAAACTGATGTAATAGGATGTTAGATAACCTGCTCAAGACCATACATCTAATAAGTGGAACCAGATTTCAGACCCAACGCTGTTTGGTTTTTAAGCCTGCAATCTCTCTCTTTTTTTTTGGATTATTTATTTATTTGCAATCTCTTTATAGCATTATGTTGTCTTGTCTAAGGTTAATATGATAGGGGAGTTAAACAAAAACCATTGAAAAAGATAGACTAGAGGTAGTGAGGGACCAGATAAGATTTAAAATCACAAGTTTCTGTGTCTCACATTCATACAGTGGGATAGTATTCTCCAAGTACGTTCAGCCATTTGGCTAAAGGATCAGAGAAATTTGGTGATTGAATTGACTGGGGAGTATGGTATGGTGTTGATAGCAAAAGAACAGTGAGAAGAAGGCAGCTCAAGGTGATTGAGGAAGCAGCAAGAGAGAATAGTGATTGACCATGGTGTGTTCAGACTGGGGAGGAGGAAAGTGAGGCCAGGTGGGGGCCACCTAACTGGGAGAAAATGGAGGGGTTCTCAGGTCAAAGAGCAGATTTATTGGGGAGTAAAGTGTTGGAAAGTCTGTAGGATAAGAATTTGTGTTCTGCATGGGATATTGATGTGAAGGTATCAAAGGTGTAATATTTCCCAAAGGAGTAGGTTATTGACATGGAATGGGGATGAAAGTCATTGGAATTGAGGAAGTCAAGGCACTGTGAGGCTGTGGTGTTACATTGATTATCCTTATGGATTTAGGAATCATCCAGGATGATTGTGGGACTAGAAGTGACCTATGAGCCGGATGCCAGGATCCTTAATAAACATGGCTGGACCGGGAGGTGAGTACATGACAGGAGCAAGGGAGAGGTAAGGTGGGGTATATAGTTAATGTGATTTTTCAAGTAAGAAGGGATTTGTTTTGTTTTATAGGAGCTGGAAAGATTAATAGTTTATAGTACAGGTTAGCAAACTTCTCTTGGGTCAAATCTAGTCTCGCTGCCTGTTTTTGTAAATAAAGTTTTATTGGAACACAGCCATGCCCATTTGTTTGCATATTGTCTATGGCTGCTTTCAAGCTACAACAGTAGAGTCAAGTAGTTGCAACAGAGCCAGTATGTCCCACAATGCCTAGAATATTTCCTATCTGGTACTTTAAAGTAAATGTTTGCCAGCCGCTGGTTTAGAAAATGCAGTGTGTGTGTGTGGGGGGGGGCGGTTGGAGTAAGGAGAACGGTAATACAGTTTTCCCTACCCTCACTCCAGCCCAATATGCAAACTCTAGTAGAAAGAATTGCCTTGAGATGACTCTATGGGACATAGTGTTGTAGAGAAGAGAGCCTGCTTTCAATTAGCAGGAGGAAGTGGAGTGAGTGTTCAGGGAACAAGTGGCAGCCATAGGAGTTGACTTTGTTTATCATGGACTAAGAGTTCCAGACTATGCAGTGAAAATGGGAGAGAGAAAAGTGTCAAGGAATGGATAAAGAAGGGAGGAAGGGTGGAATGGCTTTGAGGAAGTTGTTGGATTGTTGATGGCCAGCCAGCATTTGCAATTTTGGTGGTGCCCAAGGATCACAGGCATAAAAAAGCAAGGAGGAATTTTTTTTTTTTTAAAGATTTTATTTATTTATTTGAGAGAGAGAATGAGAGACAGAGAGCACGAGAGGGAAGCGGGTCAGAGGGAGAAGCAGACCCCTCGCTGAGCAGGGAGCCCGATGTGGGACTCGATCCCGGGACTCCAGGATTATGACCTAAGCCGAAGGCAGTCACTTAACCAACTGAGCCACCCAGGCGCCCCAGCAAGGAGGAATTTACCCAAGGTTTTCATTTGGGTCAGGCTGAGCTACTTCCAGATTGCCTCTAGCTTAGCAAGGAATTCCAGATTCCAAAGGCAAGATGCCCATGGCCGGGTGGCCTCCAGAACAGCCCTAGACCTCTCTAATTCCCTTGTTTTGGCAGGGTAAGAAAAATGTCATCTGGTAATTTTTGAATATAGAACATGATCCTGTTTTCCTCCATTGGAATATTCATAGGTTTTACTTTCTGTTGATGGCATTACAAAGATTATAAATATACTTTTTTGTCATCTAGCTAGAGAATGTGCACGCTGGTAACTCTCCTTTGAAGGTAGCGCACTGTTTATAAAAATTATATCTAGAAGGCATCCCTGGGTCAGTCATCTTCTCTCTCTTCTATTTTGAATAATATTCCAACCATAAATTCCATTGGGCCAGGGACCATATTTGGCTTTTTCATTATTGTGTCCCCAGAGCCTAGGAGTAGTTAAAAGGTCAATAAATTTTTGTTAGATGAATGAATAAGAAAGGGGTTTCCTCTTAATGGAATATGACTTTGGTAATAGCTTTGGAAGTACTAGAAAATACCATTTCAGATTTTCCATCAAAACTAGTGCTTGCTGCACCCTTCATGTGTTTGTAATGAAGTAGCTCTGGAAAGACATACAAGAAACCAATGAATGTTGGGGGTGTGGGAGATATAAGTGGGGAGGGGAATGGGACAACTTGGAGAGGAGTAGGTGATGTAAATGTATTGAATACCAAAACACTAGCAACTCATTTTAAAGTGGCCAGAGAAGCTCACAGGCACTCAAGTGGTAAATGACAGGGCATGTGCCTTTGCAGGATGCCGCAATCCCCACCATTCCTTAGTGTGTGCCTAATGTAAAGGGGGCAGTCACTCTGAGTTCCAGTCAGTTCTTGACACACCTGGTCCAAAGCAGCCAGATTCCTTCATTTTCCAAGAGGACTGGAAAAACCAGATTTTTACATAAAATCTTCCAGATTTTAAAAGTTAGCAAGGAATTCATTTTTGTGGAAAGTGAAAACTGCAACTTGGAGGCAGCTGGGTGGCTCAGTCTGTTGGGTGTCCAACTCTTAGTTTTGGCTGAGGTCATGATCTCATGGATAAGCCCCACTCCAGGCTCCCGGCTCAGCACTCGGCAGGGAGTTTGCTTGAAGATTCTCTCCCTCCGCCCCTCCCTCCACTCGCTCTCACTCTCTCTCTCTCTTAAATAAACAAATCTTTGGGAAAAAAAACCCTGCAGTCTGTACACCTCTGATCCAGAGGAATCCAGAATCTGTGTTTCCTCAAGAAATCTGAAAACTTTTCCTTTTTTTTTTAAAGATTTTATTTTATTTATTTTTAAAAAGATTTTATTTATTTGTTTGTTTAGATAGAGCAAACATGAGCTGGGGGAGGCGCAGAGGGAGAGGGAGAGAGAATTTCAAGGAGACTGTGCACTGAGCGCAGAGCCCCACATGGGGCTTGATCTCATGACCTTGATATCATGACCTGAGCTGAAATCGAGTTGGATGCTTAACCGACTGAGCCACCCAGGTGCCCCTAAGATTTTATTTTTAAGTAATCTCTATACATAACGGGGGGCCGGAACTCACAACCCCAAGATCAAGTCTCACTCTCCACTAACTGAGCCAGCCAGGCTCCCCCTGGAAACTTTTTCTTTACCAAGTAGTAGTTTGTGGCACTCTAAGAACCTTTAGGGCTACTATTTTATGTGCTGTTTGAAACCAAAGACGCCAAGGGGAATAACAAATGTTGGACAGAGCTGCTCATGTGTGGTTGTTCAAGGCATGCACTGCACAAGTGCTCCCGACCACAGAAGAGAGAGGAAGGTTGAAATACAGTCCACCAATGGAGACCTTCATGATGGATGGATCAAGCTGGTAACAGCAGAACCCCTACAAATGCAACATCACTAAAAGAGACAACCAGATGTGATAGGCCACCCGATGAAGCCACAGGAGATACCCAGCCCTGTCAAAGAATTATTCTTAAAAAACAAAACAAAACCACTAAAACCCAATCTGATTGATCCTCTAGATCAGGGATTATCAAACTATGGTCTCCCAGCCAAATCCAGCCCTTTACCTGATTTTGTAAATAAAGTTTCATTGAGACCCAGCCACACCCACTTGTTTACCTATTGTCAATGGCTGCTTTTGCCTCACAGTGGCGGAGTTGAAACCATATGACCTGCAAAGCCTAGAATATCTATTATCTGGATCTTTAGAGAAAAATTTCACCAACCCCCATGCTAGATCTAGATACCTCTTTACAGGAAATATGGAGGACAGAGGAGCATCCTAAACCAACACCGTGGGGGATGCAGTCAGCCCAACCCAAAGTGTGGAATGGTCTTCAGGACAAATGATCCAGTTCCTTCCATAAATAAGTGGCAGGAAAACACAAAGAAGGAGGCAGAACTGTTACAGACTCCAAGAAACTTACAAGACGTATCTGCCAACCAAGGAAATGGGGGTAATGACTGGGTATTTGATGAGATTAAGGAATTAGTCATTTTTGGTAGGTGTGAAAATGGCATTATGCTAAATGCAGTGATATTTGGGGTTGGATCCTGGAGCAATAAATAGAACATTCATGGAAAAACTGATAAAATCCACCTAAAATCTGTGGTTTAATTAGTAGTAATGTACCATAGTACTGGGTCATACTAATGTAAGATAGTAACATTAGGGCAACTGGCTGAGGGGCATACAGGAACCAGGAACTCTCTATCATCTTTGCAACTTTTCTGTTAATCTAAAATTATTCCAAAATAAAGGTTTGTTTTTTTTTTTTTAATTTTGTATTTAAATTCAATTTAGTTAACATATACTGTATTACCAGTTTCAGGGGCAGAATTTAGTGATTCATCAGTTGCACATCACACCCAGTGCTCATTCCATCAAGTGCCCACCTTAATAAAGCTTATTTTATTTTATTTATTTTATTTTTATTTTTTTAAAAAAGATTTTATTTATTTATTTGAAAGAGAGCACAAGCAGGGAGGGGGTCAGAGGGAGAGGGAGAAGCAGACTCCCTGCTGAGCAGGGAGCCCAATGCAGGCTGATCCCAAGGACCCCGGGATTATGCCCTGAGCCCAAGGCAGATGCTTAACTGACTGAGCCACCCAGGCACCCCAATAAAGTTTATTTTAAAACAAACAAAAACTAGTGCTTGTTCAAATTGAAAACAAACACCAAGCATATAGATTTTACCAAATTAAAAAAAGTATAGCACAGGAGACCGATTTTGTATTAGAAATAAATGCTTTAGGAAAAATCCTGATTTGAATTGAATTAATATTGATGGATTTTTTAGAAATGCGTAATTTTCAACATGGTTTTATTTTTATTTTTTAAGATTTTATTTATTTATTTGACAGAGAGAGACACAGCGAGAGAGGGAACACAAGCAGGGGGAGTGGGAGAGGGAGAAGCAGGCTTCCCATGGAGCAGGGAGCCTGATGCGGGGCTTGATCCCAGGACCCCGGGATCATGACCTGAGCCGAAGGCAGACGCTTAACAACTGAGCCACCCAGGTGTCCCTCAACATGGTTTTAAATGAATGATGTTTGAGGGGTCTGAGATGGGGAGTAGGAAAAGGCACAAGATAAATGGTGAAGGGACACACAATCTAGACTCTCAGTGTCTTAGTCCATTCACGCTGCTATTATAGAAATACCAAAGACTGGGGGTGCCTGGGTGACTCAGTGGATTGAGTATCTGCCTTCAGCTCGGGTCATGATCGCAGGGTCCTGGGATCAAGTCCGCATCGGGCTCCGTGCGCAGCAGGGAGCCTGCTTCTCCCTCTGCCGCTGCCCCCCCCCCCCCGCTTGTGCTCTCTCTCTCTCTCTCTCTGATAAATAAATAAATAAATAAAATATTTTTTAAAAAAAAGTACCAAAGACTGGGTGACACAAACAACAAACATTTATTTCTCACAGTTCTGGAGGCAGAAAGTCTAAGATCAAGGTGCGAGTAGATTCAGTCTGCTGAGAGCCCACTTCCTAGTGCATAGAAGGCTAATTTCTGGCTGTGTCCTCACATGGAGGTGTGGGAGCAAGAGAGCCCTCTTGGGTGTCGTAGAGGGGCATTAGTCCCATTCATGAGGGTTCCACCCTCATGACCTAAGCACCTTCCAAAGGCCCCACCACCTAATACCATCACAGAGGAGATTAGGTTTCAACATATGAATTTTGGAGGGACACAAACATTCAATCTATAGCCCTCTGCTACAAGACTTTATACTCAAAATCACAAACAATCCTTGCCACAATAGAGAAAGAACATGGGACGTAAGCCAAATGATTCTAAATCTGTGATGATCATGGGAGGAATAGAAATCGAATCAGGGGTTTTGTCCTACCTTTGCCAATTTTGACACAGAATGTGGACAAGACCATGGCTTCGAGTTGTTTATTTTGAGAGAGATCATACCAAATTTGAGTTATAGGGAGGGGCAGTATGGCACAATGGTTTAGAGTCTGGGCTAGTGAACTTCAAGTACCTGGCTCTTTTTTTTTTTTTTAAAGATTTTATTTATTTATTTGAGAGAGAGAATGAGAGACAGAGAGCACGAGAGGGAAGAGGGCAGGGGGAGAAGCAGACTCCCTGTTGAGCAGGGAGCCTGATGCGGGACTTGATCCCAGGACTCCAGGATCATGACCTGAGCCGAAGGCAGTTGCTTAACCAACTGAGCCACCCAGGCGCCCAAGTACCTGGCTCTTAATAGCACTTATTAGCTATGTAGCCTTAACCAATTTGTGTAACTTCTCTAGGCTTCAGTTTCTTCATCCATAAAATAGAGTTAATAATAGTGTCTACCTTATATAAAGGTTGTGTGAGTATTAAATTAGTATATATATATGGCATATAACCTGACACACAATAAGTACTCAATAGTCATTAGCTATTATTATTATTATTATTATTATTATTATTATTATTTGGTATCAAGTAAAAAAGGTTCCGGTGTTTTACTGATTTACATGTAGTTTCTTACCTAGTACCCTGTCCAATAACCAAGTGAAAGGTTTTGCTTAACCTTAACTCAGTCCTGGCCATTTTGGCACTTTGAGCATATTGTGGAAGAGGATTTACTGTTTGTTGGAGGATGTGGTTGGCATTTTTTTATTCCTTTCCCCTAGAAATTTCTAGAAGAATTCTAAAAATCTTGTAGGTGGAGTGAAAGAGCGGACAGAAAATTGGGTTCAGAGAGCTTAGTGGCATTTTCTTGGGTGTACTTCAAAATATCACCATAAGGTGGAGTTCTTCCCTTACTCTAGAAACACGAGAGCTTTCAACTTTTTAAGATTTGAGTACATGGTGGGATAATAATGAAAGCCACTTAAAGTTGATTATAGGCTTGGTACACTAAAAGTAGTCATGTTCTTTAACAGAAAAAAGTTGCAGAAGTTTGAACTTTAAATATTTTGTGATAGACAAATGCTTGCTTCTAGAAAAATCAAAACATCTATTTGAAGGTTTTAGATTCAAATCAGAAGGAGGAGAAATTATAAAAAGAATCGGGCAATCTAAAATGAGTTGCATAATCTAAATCACTTTACATATGAATATCTAGTGTGTGTGTGTTTGTGTGTGTGTGTATGTGTATGTGAGTGTGTATGCATACAACTCTATCTCCCAAAGAGTGCTAAAGGGTCTCAAATTGTTGCCTGAATGTGCTTGCTCTTGGGAGGATTGAGGGGATCCAGCTCAGTAGTCTGAAGTCATTTGCTTTCATATCACAGGTATCTGCTACAGGTGTCCAACATGGCTTTAGGCCTTAAATGCTGATAAGGATGATGGCTTCACCTATATATCTTGTAGCCAGCACACAAGGAGAGAGATATTTCCAAATACTCTCCCTCTGTTCATGATCAAAGTTCTGGATCCTTTCATTTTGTGTCTAATGGACCAAATCTAATTGCAAGGGAATATCAGAGGCTGGTATAGCTTGGGTGGGTAGGGTTCCTCAGGGCTCGATCAGGAAATTCTTAGCTGAGTCAGAAGAGGGCGTCATCTGGGTGGTAGGATCATAATTTGTTTCATCTCTATATATTTTCTATTGGCTGATCATAATCAAAATAAAATAACCCAATTTCAACTTTGGAAGAACAAACAAACAGGCCAAATAAAAAACTAGATGAGATCATCCAAATCTTACTAAAACTGAAGGGGACTAAATATGAATGTTGACATTGCGGTAGGGAGCCAAGAGTCCATGTTCTGGGTGTTGTGAGCAAACATAAATTGATTTGAGAACAATAGGGATGGTGGCCATGGGTAACCCCGAATAAGTGCTTAGAGAGGCAGGAATCCAGCCCTTCAGGGTGAGTAAGGCCACGACTTCCCAGGGTCAGCCGTGTGCCTGACAAGTTTCTGTGGTGTGCTTGAAGCAGAAGGCAAGCTCCCCAGCCTGTCTCTTGGGCCATACCCTGGAGTTGTGGGTGGGAGACCAGTACTCAGGTTCCTGGCCTGGAGTTGTTGGGGTGGGTCACAACTGGGGAGTGGCAGGCAGAGTCTTGATGGTCCAGATGCAGGCCCCTCCCTTTTTCTGGAGTACTTGGCCATTCCCAGCCAGTGAACTCTAGGGTTAGAGGTTTATTGGCAGCATGCCCACATTCTCCATATTCTGGCATGCTGAGTAGTTCCCCAGAGGGGATCTCTAGTTGATGAAGAATTATTTTGGTTAAAGGAGGACCTGAGAAAATTCATCTGTCCGGTCCTCTCCTCCCCTGTCCCAGGCCCGTTGTGAGTCCTGGGGTCTCTGAACAGCTACAGTTTTAGGAGAAAACCTGGGAATTTTGCTGGAGTGCCCTGAATTTGGGGGGAGCCAACGCAGGTGGAGAAGCAGAGTCTAGTAGGCACGCTCCTAATCACTGTAGCAACTTTGCCTTGGCTTTAGTTTGTAAAACTACTTGGTCCCATTACTGCATTTTTCCTCACAGTGCTTGAGTCCCAGGAGTAAGAAAAATTGGGCCTCTTCCATATTCCCCAGGTGCCTGATGGAAAGCACTGGAAAGCTGCCTGACCTGCTGCAGTTTCCCCTTTGTGTGTGTGTGTGTGTGTGTGTGTAGAGAGAGAGAGAGAGAGACAGAGACAGAGACAGAGACAGAGAGACAGACAGAGACACAAAGGAGCCAGCAGAATTGATATCTGGATCAGAAAGCCAAGATTAAAAAAATTATGAACGGGGCACCATGATTTATGGGATTAGAGGCAGCTATCAAAGTTGGAATACAAATCTAGGAATTTAAAGTTAAGGAAACAAGAAATTGGTTCAAAACAGTCTAGATGACCAGGAATCTAAAGAACAAATACCAACAAAATAGATACCAAAAAACCCCATTTTTTTAAAAACTGGAATCTTTATAGGTGTGTGATATTAGCCAATTCTTTAACTTGTTTCCCTAACTCCACTAAAATTTTATAAGAAATAAAGCCTCATCAGATAAAAGAATTGACAATGATGGTAGGTCCATCATTTTGCTCTTATCCTTAAAAGTGCCTCTGTATATCCCATTGGAAAAGAAAGACATTAAGGCTCTAGGTTATTTTTCTGTTTAGATGAGAAGTGTCACGTCTTTGTGTAATTGCCTTTATTTTGAAATGCAGATTTTTTTTTTTTTTTTTTTTTTAGGCCAAGTTTGTTTCCTGACCCAGTTTTTCCCTCTATTTTGTCACTTGGCTTATTTAAAATATGAAACTGGGAACAAGGCACTTGGGGCCTCATGATGACTGTGTCAGTGATTTGGTATGTGATCTTGGCCAGCATGCTTAACAGATGAGACACAGAAAGGTTAAATGGGGTTTGAAGGATCATAAATACTGACCTGCCTCATTAAGACATATTTAGGTCCAGTACATCTTTTTTACCCAAAAGCAAAGGAAAGCAAAGGGAAACACAAAATAACCCCCCCCCCCTTTTGTGCTCCCTGTCCCTTTCTTGCTCCATATTTCTCTTCCCGTATCTGTTGATCAAGCCCAGAATAGGGAAGGTTTCTCTGCAAGATGTCTCTCATCCCTCTTGGTCTGGGTTCTTGAACAGTCTGGCAGCATTTTTTGGATACATTGGGGTGCTTGGTCTTTGCAAATGGGGAGTTCTGTTTGTGAACACATAAAATTTTGTTTCCAATCATCTTACTTGGCTCATGTAGATCTATACTGGGTATGTTGAGGGATCTAGGCCTAATCTCAGTCCTACTTATTTATTTTTAAAGATTTTATTTATTCATTTGAGACAGAGAGATACAGAGAGAGAGCATGAGCAGGGGGAGAGGCGGAGGGAGGATCAGACTCCCCACTGAGCCAGGAGCCCGACGTGGTGCTCAATCCCAGGACCTGGAGATCATGACCTGAGTCAAAGGCACATGCTCAACCATCTGAGCCACCCAGGCATCCCTCAGTCCTATTTAGGGGTAAAGGTATGCACCCAGGCCCCTTTTGAGGGGTAATCGAAGGGAAGGCTGGGGTCACCAACCTGCTTGGGAAAAAAAATGTTGCTTGCTACAAGGCCCAAAAGAGGACTTGGTGGTTGAAGCCATCGGAGAAACGCTATGACCCTATGACCATAAACATCAATTTATTACGGACCCTGTTAATAACATGAAGATTAAATTATTTGTTTTCTTTGTAACTCCCATTATGCCAATCATGTATATTAGATTAAAAATTATAAGAAGTAGTAATGTGTTTGAACTCCTTGGAAATACAATTTGAAGGCATCATCATAATTAAACATGGCTACCGTATCATAACGTGTGTTTGAAGATTTGGTGGTGTAGATTGTGATGCCTGCTAATGTGGTCTAGAATAGCCAGGACTCCAAATGGCTCTTTTCTAGTTAGAATCTATATCTGTAGCTATAATCAAATCTGCTAGTGGGACTAGAGTAGTAGTGTCTTCTGAGTTGCTCCAAATGGGAAGACTATTTTATTTTATTTTATTTATTTTTTAAAGATTTTTTATTTACTTACTTGACACAGAGAGAGAGAGACAGCGAGAGAGGGAACACAAGCAGGGGGAACGGGAGAGGGAGAAGCAGGCTCCCCGCTGAGCAGGGAGCCCGATGCGGGGCTCGATCCCAGGACCCTGGGACCATGACCTGAGCCGAAGGCAGACGCTTAACCGACTGAGCCACCCAGGCGCCAC
>NW_023270175.1:9883469-9963415 GCF_011800145.1 Mirounga leonina | reverse complement strand
TTCTTTAGGGGCACCTGGGTGGCTCAGTCGGTTAAGCGTCTGCCTTCGGCTCAGGTCATGGTCCCAGGGTCCTGGGATCGAGCCCCGCATCGGGCTCCCTGCTCAGCGGGGAGCCTGCTTCTCCCTCTCCCGTTCCCCCTGCCTGTTCTCTCTTTCTGTCAAATAAAAATAAATAAATAAATAAATAAATAAAATTCTTCTTTAAAATACATAAATCCACTCTGGGCCATATCAGGATTGGGTTTAGTTGCAAATAAGAGGAAAAACTGTTCGTCTAACTACCTAGACTAGAAAACTTGTCATCCATGACATCTCCTCCTTCCCCTGGCTTTCCCTCTCAATCTTCTAGAGTTCACCTCCTTTGTAGACACTGCCAGTTACCTGCCACTATCCCATTTTTCTTTTTGTTTGTTTTGTTTTGTTTTTAAGATTTTATTTATTTATTTTTCAGAGATTGAGCACAAGTAGGGGGAGCAGCAGGCAGAGGGAGAGGGAGAAGCAGGCTCCCCACTGAGCAAGGGGCCTGACGTGGGACTCGATCCCAGGACCCTGGGATCATGACCTGAGCCAAAAGCAGATGCTTAACTGACTGAGCCACCCAGGTGTCCCTGTTTTGTTTTGTTTTATTTTTTTATTTTTATTTTTTTTTAAGATTTTTATTTATTTATTTGACAGAGAGAGAGAGCGGCAGGCAGAGGGAGAGTGAGAAGCAGGCTCCCTGCTGAGCAGGGAGCCCGATGCGGGGCTCTCCTGGGATCATGACCTGAGACGAAGGCAGACGCCTAACGACCAAGCCACCCAGGCACCCCATGTTTTGTTTTGTTTTAAATAAGAGAAACTGAATTTTAACTGGGAACATTGTCACTTAACTAAAACTCACTATTTCTCAGCTTTACTTTCAAGTGTCCACGTGACTAAGTTCTGGTTAATGAGATAAAAGTGCAGTGTTATGTGATACTTTCAGGAAGTCTCCTCAAAAAGGTAGAGATCACACATTTTTCTCTCTTTGTATAGTACACTGTCTGGAACAAGTATTCCAGCATTCATCTTGGACAATGAAGACTCCTACCCTAAAAATGGCAGGGTATACACCTTCGAGTATGTTTCCTTGCAAATTTCATGGTGCTATCATACTAACCCTGGGCTTCCTACCTTTGAAATTCTTATTTAAGCCACCCTTATTTTGTGGTGCTACCCACAGAAGAAATAGTTGGTGGTTTTTTTTTTAAGATTTTATTTATTTATTTATTTGTCAGAGAGAGAGAGAGGGCACAAGCAGGGGGAATGACAGGCAGAGGGAGAAGCAGGCATCCCGCTGAGCAGGGAGCCTGATGTGAGACTCGGTCCCAAGACCCCGGGATCATGACCTGAGTGAAGGCAGATGCTTAATGGACTGAGCCACCCAGGCGTCCCAGAAGAAATAGTTTTGAGAGAAAAGGTGATGGGTTTGATTTTTGGCACGTGAATATAAAGCATTGGCAGGTCACCCAGAGAGAAATGTATAAGAGTCATAGCTATGGTTTGATGGTAAGGCTGAATTAAACTACACAATTTTCTCTGCTTCTGCTCTCCTACTGTCCAGTGTTGTCATTCAAATGTAATACAAATAGAGCTAGTTCCACGGACTACTTTGGGAAATGTTGACCATTAACCCTCTAACTGACTTTCATACTACTGGTCCTTGCCTTTTGAAAGTATTTTATGTATTGTTCCCAGGGTAACTTCTTCTTTTTTTATTTTTAAAGATTTTATTTATTTATTTGAGAGAGAGAGAGAAAATGAGAGAGAGAAAGAGCACGAGAGGGGGGAGGGTCAGAGGGAGAAGCAGGCTCCCCGCTGAGAAGGGAGCCAGATGTGGGACTCGATCCTGGGACTCCAGGATCATGACCTGAGACAAAGGCGGTCGCTTAACCAACTGAGTCACCCAAGCGCCCCTCCAGGGTAACTTCTTGAAACCATTTTGACCCTTGCCTACTGACTAGAGTCTGATTTTCTTATGTTGACACTCGAGGCCCTCCACAATCTGGTCTGGATCCACTTTTCCAAATCTTTTTTTGTTTTGTCTTCTCATGCACCTCATGCTTATTCAGACTGATAAATTCTCCCTGCCCTAATTATGCTACACAGTTCTCTCTTTTACTCAGGATCATCTCTAGCTCACGGAATCTTGGTGCAAAGTAGAAAGAGGTGTCCCTTCCTCAAACCATTTCCATCTGTCAGAAAATTGTTGTAATGTATTGATTGTGAGAGAGTGACATTTTCCTGCTGTCTACTAGAAAATTTTTGTGATAAATATACAAGTCACTCGTCTTTGAAGTAACAAAATAGTTTTTGTTTTTATTATTTATTTATTAAAAGATTTTATTTGAGAGAGAGAGAGAGAGAGAGAGAGAGAGAGAGCACAAGCAGGGGGAGGGGCAGAGGGAGAGGGAGAAGCAGACTCCTCACTGAGCAGGGAGCCCGACATGGGGCTCAATCCCAGGACCCTGAGATCATGACCTGAGCTGAAGGCAGACGTTTAATCCAAATGAGACACCCAGGCATCCCCCAAATAATTTTTAAAATATGAAAATATTCAGGGGTGCCTGGGTGGCTCAGTCGGTTAAGCAGCCGACTGTTGATTTCTGCTTGGGTTGTGATCTTGGGGTCGTGGGATTGAGCCCCACATCAGGCTCTGTGCTCAGTGGGGATTCTGCTTGGGATTCTCTCTCCCTCTCCTCTGCCCCTCCCTTGAAATGCTCTCTCTCTCAAATAAAGAAATTTTTCAAAAATAAAATAAAATATGAAAATGTTCAAATCACCAAGATGTCAGCAGTCTGAACAGCGTCCCCATAGATGTGGCGGTCTTTTTGTAGCACACAAACTGAGGATCCATGAGTAGGGCCTTGCCCATACTGCTTTCTCCACCCTACATCCAAGGGCTACTCGAATGCCATTTTCATTAAGCTTTTCCTGATTCTTCAAGGAAATGGAAATAAATCTTCTTTCACCCTGAAAACCCAATATATTTTATCTGGACTTCTCTCAGGTATTTATCACTTTCTTAATGGTATTCTGTTTCTTTCTTTCTTTTTTTTTTTAAGATTTTTATTTATTTATTTGACAGAGAGAGACACAGCGAGAGAGGAAACACAAGCAGGGGGAGAGGGAGAGGGAGAAGCAGGCTTCCCACTGAGCAAGGAGCCCGATGTGGGGCTCGATCCCAGGACCCTGGGATCATGACCTGAGCCGAAGGCAGATGCTTAATGACTGAGCCACCCAGGCACCCAGTGGTATTCTGTTTCTTTACGTTCATGTCTTATCACTCTACTAGACTTAATGCTCTTTGAGGTCAAGATGCATTTATGATTTCCTTTTGTAGTTTCATAATACTCAGCAGAATACCTTATGCTTAGGGTTACCATATGTTTCAATTTGCCTCGGACAGTATGGGCTTATGCCTGCTCTGATATAAGTATTAATAGTGGCCCCATTCACACTCAAAATGTCCCAGTTAGAATGATAAATTATAGGAGCGCCTGGCTGGCTCAGTTGATGGAGTGCACGACTCTTGATCTCGGGGTTGTGAGTTTGAGGCCCGCGTTGGTTGTAGAGATTACTTTAAAATAAAATCTTTTAAAAAAGGGAATGATAAATTATATCATCACTCTACTTATGCGGCCTACATTCAGCAAATTGTTGATGGATGTATACATGAATGAATGATAGAGGTTAGGTGGCCATCCCCACAGAGAAGGTAATTGAAACTGTGGAATTGGTAAGTTCATCAAAAGAGAGAGACTAGATAAGACAAGGGTCAAGGTCAGGACCTATGGGGAATGCTTACATTTAAGGGATAGATAGAGGAAATAGTCCACAAACCCAATGTAGTGATTTCATGGAAGCGAGGGAGAGTGTTTTACGAGGGATGAACTGGTCAACATTGGTAAAAGCTGCAGCTAGGTCAGGCGGGGTGAATTCTAAGAGAAAACCCATAGAATCTGCCAATTATTAGGTCACTGCTAACTTTCAAGACAGCAGTTTCAGTAGAGTATAATAGAGTGTGGGGTAGAAGCTAGGTGGCCAGGGGTGAGGGAGTGAACAAATGCTGAAAAAGGGGTCAGTGAGCCGGGGCTACATTTGTGAGAAGTTTGACCCGTTGAGAGGTGACAGTGAGAGGGAGAGGAGACATAGAATGGTGACGCGGGTCAAAGTCAGAGGAGCCCTTAATGTGTTTATGGACCATGGGCATAGAGCCACTAAAAATAGCTAATGGCACCATTTCTCTCAGGAGCGGAGAGGGAGTGGCATCAGGTTTCCAAGTAGAGGACGTAGCCGTGGCCATGGCTATGGCTTTCTTGGAGACAGGAGGGGTATGGGGGAGTATAGACAAGGGCGCCATTTCGTTGTGCAGCTTGAAGAAAGACGGGGCGCGAGGGAGCCTACATGGCCACCATCTTTGTAGTTGAAGTAGGTGGTGAGGTCATCCGTGAGAGCAGGGACAGCTGGGGTAGGACGGGGGACTTGAGAGCAGTGGAAACAGTTTGGATTTAGAACAACTGTTTAAGAAATTCCCGAGGGAGTCAACAAGAGGCTTGCCAAGCTGTGGTGCAAGTCCAGCTGAGGGTCAACTTCCCGTATCGAATGAGATAGTTATTTCCACAGAATCCATAGAAAATGTATTTCTCAAGCTGATTATCCAAATGTTTTTTTTTTTTTTTTCCCCACCAGGAAGAGAAGAAGAGAAAATGTGCTGGCAATTGACAACATGGCAGAGATTTAGAAGCATTTAGTCTTTCTCAAAAGATGGTGGTTGCTCAGTCATCCAGAAGCCTTCTAGCACCCTCAGTGAAAATGAAGGCTTCACCAAGGTTGTTACTGGGTAGTTAAGAGCATAGACCTAAAGCCAAGGATCTTCCATTTTCAAGCTATTCAGGGACAAACCTTGAATTTCTATGCCCAGTTCAGAGTAAAGGCAAACCCTGACATTTCTGTGAGACAGAGCATAAAGTTGCAAATAGCCTCTGTGATAAAACCCGATTTAACCAGGCAAAACCTTTAAGCTTACACGCGGCCTGTTAAATCCACCACAGACCAAATGTCAGACGTTGCCCTTTAAAGCCCAAGTAAATGACCACAGTACTATGGCTTAAGACGAAAAAAGTTAAATCTCACACGCCCACAGGTAATCTTTCCAAATGTCGTTTAATCACATATTCATAATTATTACAGTGTTCTTTAAAAGGAGGGTAACATTTGGAGGCAACTGTTTGACCAAAGCGTGAGGCGTTCTTTTCTTGAACACAGAGTTTGCTTCCTTTGTTTCAGTGCGGAATCAGGGTGGCAGTGGTCCAAAAACACAGCTGCCCAAGTGTATAAACAAGTGACTCCGATCCTTTTCATCCACCTCGCTAAGCAAAGTGCAGGATCCACACATACACACTTGATTAAGGGTATTTTCATGTTTGTGTTGCCAGACTCTTCCAATGACACATATCTCAGAGGTGAGCGGTAAAAACAGAATATAGGTCTTAAGACGTCCATGCATAAGGCACCATCAAGCGATTTCACTTACATGCCTGTAAATTACTCACAGTTTCCCTCTTTTGTTTACTCAGTGAAAGGGTTGTTTATTAAGCACCACCTGCATTAAATTATATGAGTATTCATTTCCTTTGGAAATAATTAGCTTGTTTATGCACCATTTTCTTTAACTTCATCAACTGTACCATTTCAGGGGCATGCTAGAGAGAGGGAGGAAAAACACCATTTGAGAATAACCTTTCTTAATCTCCAGGAGGAGGATGGCACTCTCAGTTCCTCCCGAAAAGAGTTCCCTTTACTTATTCTGCCATGTTAATTCTAATTAGCAATTGGATGGAGTTGAGACAGGACATAGGCAGAGGAATCTCTCTTCTTTCCTGTAGAGCCCAGAAAACCAAGTTACTTCAATAATAGGAATAATCGGGGCACCTGGGTTGCTCAGTTGTTAAGCATCTGCCTTCGGCTCAGGTCATGATCCCAGGGTCCTGGGATCGAGCCCTGCATCGGGCTCCCTACTCGACCAGGAGCCTGCTTCTCCCTCTCCCACTCCCCCTGCTTGTGTTCCCTCTCTCTCTGTGTCTCTCTCTGTCAAAAAGATAAATAAAATCTTTAAAAAAAATAATAGGAATGATCATTGTTATTATTACTAAGCGCTTATTAAGTGCCATTACTCTACCCAGGGTGGTGCAAAATGTTCTTTTTGTTATTTCATTTGATTTTCATGACAGCCATGTTGTATGATTAGGAAGTTTTTTTTTTTAATTCTTTTTAATGGGCAACCTAATGATCACAGAGGTTAAATAGTTTCCCGTAACGTCATACAGCCAAGAAATAAGTGGGAGAGTTGGGAATCCGAATCCAGGTCTTCTGATAGCTATCCCTCACCTGATATTGTCAGTGGTTAGTTGGGGGGACTCATTCTAAAGTTTTGGTATTCCAAAATCGGAAGTACCTGTAAAGGCCTCTCTTTCTACCTCATGAAAGGTTATTGAGCAAGAGTATACCTCTCTCGGGCGCCTGGGTGGCTCAGTTGGTTAAGCGACTGCCTTCGGCTCAGGTCATGATCCTGGCTGGAGTCCCAGGATGGAGTCCCACATCGGGCTCCCTGCTCAGCAGGGGGTCTGCTTCTCCCTCTGCCCTCTTCCCTCTCATGCTCTCTGTCTCTCATTCTCTCTCTCTCAAATAGATAAATAAAATCTTAAAAAAAAAAAAAAAAAGAGTATACCTCTCTCTACAGTGAAGACTCATTTTCCCTGCCCGTGGCTAGCTCTCTTCATTTTGTGCACTACTTAATTCACTTACGAATTTGCTTTTCCTTAACTTGTTCATCTCTGAGTTCTCATAGAAGTACAAAAGGACAAGCTTACAGTCTAAAAATATTGAGGCAGTTTACACAAATGGCTGCTAAATTCCAAAAGAGCTGTGATTTAAACCAGCTAGTAATTATAGACTTAGCAATGTCCTGGGCCCAATCACAGCCACTGAAACATAACTTCCTACCACATAAGCCTGATCAAAGATAATTAGAGGAGAGCACAGGTGGCAAGTCTGTCCCCTGGGAGAAGAATTAGAGCTCGTTTCCACTGTGCAGTACCCAGAAAAATTACATGTTGGCATTCTCCAGGCCAGACTCACAAGGGCTCCAAGTTCTCTTCTCTAACCTCTAGCTGCTGCTTGTCCCCACCTTACTTTTTAATTTTTGTTCTGCCATTATCTGTGCAGTGGAGGGCAGTATTCCACAGTGGGTTCGGGTGGGCTAGTAGGTAAAGACTGGAGGGGTACACGATGCATCCCCCATCAGCTTGCTCTGTACTCCCAGCAGCTGGGACTTAGTGCCTCCAGAATGCTGTGGGTTGTGTCTGGACCCCTGGCCACCTTGATACAGAGGATGTATTGACATGATTGTTCAGTGTGTGCTCCTGCTGAAGTTTATTTACCCATGCAGGTTAAGCTTTCAAATCTCTGTGGCCATCTTGTAGCGCCCAATCCTAATAGGTTTCCAATGGAATGTGGACCAAATTAAGTCGTCCAATCTAAGAAAAAAACTTGGCTGAAGGCATGATTTCTAATACCAGTCCATGAACTCTCTATAGCTACATGTGATTGGCATGCATAGACCTTAAAGGGATGCAAGACCAAGAATAACAAGCCAGTACGGTTTCTGAAATCACATTATTACTTGCAATTTGTAGAAAATTAACAAACGTGGAAACAAGTCATAGAAACAAAGGGCAGCCTTGGGAAAAACTCTCCATGGAACCAAGTATTCATAGTTCTGAAGCATACATCTGGTCCTTAACTGTTTTTTTTTTTTTTTAAATCTTTTTTTTTTTTTTTTAAGACTTTATTTATTTATTTGAGACAGAGAGAGTGAGAGAGAGCACAAGAGGGGGGAGCGGGAGAGGGAGAAGCAGACTCCCCGCCGAGCAGGGAGCCCGATGCGGGACTCGATCCCGGGACTCCAGGATCATGACCTGAGCTGAAGGCAGTCGCTTAACCAACTGAGCCACCCAGGCACCCCTGGTCCTTAACTGTTGAAACACAGAACACAGGTTTCTCTTCCTTCTGATTTCCCATTCATACACTAATTATTGTTTCATTTTCCTCTATTGTAATGCATTAGATGAAAAGAGTAACCAAATTCAATCCTATCGCTTGCTACCTACCTTCTGCTAATTTATAGTGACATAAAGCCAGACAAAATGCAAAGACTAAAAGGGCCACTTCAAGTCTAATAACCACAATGACTTTGAAACTGAAAAGTGTCTGAATTTACATCCTCCCAAATTCTGAGACAACACAAATATTGCGGCTAAGTGTATGCATCTTAATTACAACTCAGTGTTCACAATCAAAAGAAACATTAGGAGTCCAATTCAAGTGTTTGTTCCTGTAAACATAATAGAGAATACAAACATATGTGCTTGGAAATGAATATGAGAGGAAAATATATTTTTCCTTTCATCGATTTATGTGCTAGAGTGAAGAATTGTGGTTTGATATATGTACATTAATTATATTTATTTTGCAAAAAGCAATGTTTACCTAGAAAATCTAATTTAGTCCTAATTGCTTCTATTTCTAGATGAAGTCGATACTTAATTATTGAAAAGATTGACTATTTAAACATTGGGTTTAAATAATATTTACAAAAATCCACCGGGCTCCTGGGTGGCTCAGTCGGTTAAGCATCTGCCTTCAGCTCAGGTCATGATCCCAGGGTCCTGGGATCGAGTCCCGCATCAGGCTCCCTGCTCAGTGAGGAGCCTGCTTCTCCTTCTCCCACTCCCCCTGCTTGTGTTCCTGCTCTTGCTGTCTCTCTCTCTCTGTCAAATAAATAAATAAAATCTTTAAAAACAAAAAAAGTGGTTACAGTGGGAAATTTTATGTTCTATGTTTTTTACCACAATTTAAGAAAAATGCAAAAATGATGAAGTCATACTGGAGTGGGGTGGGCCCCTAATCCAATACAACTGGTGTCCTTCATAAGAAGATGGCCCTATGAAGACACAGACACATAAAGGAAAATGTTATCCGATGACTGAGAGACTGGAGTTAATGCAGCTGGAAACCAAGGAGTTCCAGATTGCCAGCCAGCCAACCACCAGAAGCTAGAAAGAGGCAAGAAAGGATTCCCCTACAGTTTTCAGAAGGAGCATGGCCCTGCCAACACTTTTATTTCAGACTTCAAGCCTCCACAACTCTGAGAGAATAAATTTCTATTGTGCCAAGGCACCCAGTTAATGGTACTTTGTTATGGCAGCCTGAGGAAATTAATATGGGGTGATGTCTTTTTTGTTTACTGCTGTGTGCTCAGCATGCTATCCAGTGCCTAGCACGTAGTTGGCGCTCAATCAATATTTGTTGAATGAAAATAGCTCAACCTATACACGAGTAGACAGAATAGCAGTGGTGTGCTGATGAATGTTTTAACATCCAACTCTTGGGGCCAGAGCTGATTTGTAGCGTGTGCTGATTTTCATGATGACATACCCACACCATGGCCAACTGCAAGCTACCAGGTTGATGTGAAAATTCCTGAACGTTCAACAGTGGGCTTTCATGACCAGTTCCTGGCCAGTCTTGTTTCATCTCTCCTCTTACCATTTTCCCCCACCTATATTATTTTGAGGCAAATAATATTTTGATGAATTAAATTTGATGAAAGAAATTTCATCAGTAATATTTTAATGTGTATCTTTTTAAGATAAAGACAGTTAAAATAACCACAATACTGTTGTTACATCTGAAAAGTTACAGTTTCTTTCTTTCTTTCTTTTTTTTAATATTTTATTTATTTATTTGACAGAGAGAGACACAGCGAGAGAGGGAACACAAGCAGGGGGAGTGGGAGAGGGAGAGGCAGGCTTCCCGCTGAGCAGGGAGCCAGACGTGGGGCTCGATCCCAGGACCCTGGGATCATGACCTGAGCCGAAGGCAGGCGCTTAATGACTGAGCCACCCAGGCGCCCCGTATAGTTTCTTAATATAATCAAATATCAGGTCAGTGTTCATATTTCCAATTGTATCCTAAGTGCCCTTTCTCCCCCCCATTGCTTGTTTGACTCAGGAACCAAAAAAGACCACACATTGTGATTATTTCCTAGGTTTCTTAATTCTTTTCATCTATAGGTTACCTTTCCATCTCTTAATTTATTGTAATTTATTTGTTAAAGAAAGTAGTTCCTTTCTCCTGAAGAGTTCCCCACTGTGTGATTATGTAGATTTTCTATGAGAAAGCCCAGAAGGTCTGGTTGTCTCTTTTAGAATGTTAGTCAGCTGGGGCGCCTGGGTGGCTTAGTTGTTAAGCGTCTGACTCTTGATTTCAGCTCAGGTCATGATCTCCGTCATGAAATGGAGCCCCATATCGGGCTCCGCCCTGGGCATGGAGCCTGCTTAAGATTCTCTTTCTCCCTCTCTCTCTGCCCCCCCATACCCCCTGCTCTCTCTCTCTAAAAAAAATGCTAGTCACCCACCATTGATCAATACCTTGATATATTAACTCATTAAAGTCTGCCAAATGGTGATGTTCTAATTCTAACTTCCTTTCTTCATTTATTAGCTGGAATACTTCAAGAAAGAGTGTGACTTCCTTATATCTACTTTTTGGTTACCTTGAGGACCAGTGTATGTAGGAGAGGCAGGAAAAAATGTTTGAGTCCTTCCCCTTATTTAGCATCCTTCAAAATAATGAATTGGTTTACTAGTATCCTTCAATAGTGACCAATTTTTTTCCTTTAGCCTAATTACAAACTAATGGATTTAAATACATGTGATGGATTTCAATCCACTGAAGCTAATATTTTCACTGATACTTTAATTGTCCCATCTCTGAACATTGAGACCTTTCAATCTGGCACCTTGAGTCCTTTCGACATGGTCCTAGGGGTTTTAGACAGCTTCCATTCTGTCTAGTATGACAAGATGTTCCATTCTCAATTAAAATTCAGGACAGGGTGTTAATGTCTTCTATCTTATATCTTTTTACCTTGCTTAGGGTTTTATGACATGCTGAAGTTTAAAAGTTTTATGTAATTAGATTTATCTTCTCTTTTTGCTTTTGGACTTTGAGTTGTAATTAGGAGAGATTTCCTAACTCTAAGGTTATAGAGGAATATACCCATATTTTCTTTTCTTTTTTTTTTTTTTTAAGATTTTATTTATTTATTTGACAGAGAGAGACAGCAAGAGAGGGAACACAAGCAGGGGGAGTGGGAGAGGGAGAAGCAGGCTTCCCACTGATCAGGGAGCCTGATGTAGGGCTCCATCCCAGGACCCTGGGATCATGACCTCAGCCAAAGGCAGATGCTTAACCGACTGAGCCACCCAGGTGCCCCCATATTTTCTTTCTCTTGCATTTTATTATTTGTCCTTCCAAGTTAACTTTATAGTTATTGATTATAGTTTTTAATAAAGTATATTTACCATCTTATAGGTATCCTAATGTTAGTTTTCTTTATTAGAAAAGGAAGGTAAAGTTATACATTTTCGGCTAAGGGGGTATGAAAGAGTTCTTTTTTTTTTTTTTTAAAGATTTTATTTATTTATTTGACACAGAGAGAGCTAGAGAGAGAAAGAGACAGAGCAAGCACAAGCAGGGGGATACAGCAGGCAGGGGAGAAGCAGGCTCCCCGCTGAACAAGGAGCAAGGAGCAAGGAGCCCGACATGGGGCTTGATCCCAGGACCCTGGGATCATGACCTGAGCTGAAGGCAGCCGCTTAACCAGGCACCCTGAAAAAGTTCATTTTTTAAAAAGATTTTATTTTTTAATTTATTATTATTTATTTATTTATTTTAAGTAGGCTCCACACCCATCATGGAGCCCAATGCGGGGCTTGAACTCACGACCCCGAGATCAAGACCTGAGCTGATATCAAGTCGGATGCTTAATTGACTGAGCCACCCAGGCACCCCTAAAGATTTTATTTTTAAGTAATCACTACACCCAGTGTGGGGTCTGAACTCACGACCACGAGATCAAAATTTGCATGTTCTATTGACTGAGCCAGTTAGGCACCCAGAAAGAGTTCATTTTATAGTTTCAATTTTTACATTGAAATATAAGATCCATTTGGAATGTATCCTGGTTTGTGGTATGAGGAATGGATCCAATTTTATCTTCCATTTGGAAGACTGAAAGGCTAGGTGGCATATAGGAATGAACTATTGTTGGAGATATGAGTCAACAGAATTATTGTTAAATTTCATTCAAAGAAGACACAATCAGACCTACCACCCCTGTACCATCTGTTATACCACTGGTATGTACGCTCTGCTCTTCCCCCTATTGATAGGAAGCACTGCTCAACAGGAAGCCTTGTAGTCTAGTCATTTCTCAAGGTCAAGCTGACTGTATATGAACGAGGCAGGGAATGTTGACCCCAAAATCCTCTTAGTTTTTCTTATTTGGAATTAGGATGTTGATAGTACTTTTATAGTGTGGTAATACACTGGAATCTGCTTTCTGCAGATACTGATTAATAGTTATCTGTTGATTTGAATCTTTATTGGAAAACTAAAACTGTTTTTACAGGATAATTGTTAATAAACAGAATCGCACTGACAGAAATAGGCGTGGCAAGATATGATGGAAAAGAAGGTAGGGAAAATTCTGGAGAAGGGAGTCATGGGGTGCATGGTCTTGCCCTGGATAGTTCCAGGTTCTTCTAACATTTTTAACAGAATCATTGTTCATGCTAAAAAAGTAAAAAATATTAACAAAAAAAAGTTGGTCCTGTCATCCAGCAATGTCTTTGATAAAATGCACATCATGTTCCTTGATTTTCACCACCTTGGTCCCTGCCTTTCTGTTACATAAATCATACCAACCTTCCCACTCCCACACCAATATTGTGTTCGAGGCTCTTGCCAGAGAAGTCCATCTTGAAATTACTTCTAGTCAGCTTAGGTCAAGGAATAGTTGAATATATTTGAGAGACAGTCACTGAAATGATAAACATACACTCCTTCGGGTCACATGACTTTTATTGAGAGATGATATTAAGAAATAGTCACATAAAGAAATTCTCCATTTTTCAGAGTATGATGTGTCAACAATGATTGCAGTACTCATTGTCTTTTAACTAATAACTCTTAAGAAAAATGCCATCTAGAATTTAGTACCAGGAAAAACCTTGTTTCTATGTAAGAAGTGGAGTTGTTAAGACAGCAGGAGCTATAGATAGTTTTTTTGGCTTGGCTTGGCTAGTCTTGGTTCTCAGGATGCTCAGAAGTAAACTGAATGCTCAATTGTGATAATAATTTCATCCCTAGTTCCTGATAATTACTCTTTTTCCTATCTCTATTAGAGTTTTCTTATTTTTTAAAAAAGTTCATTTATTTATTTTTTTAGTAATCTCTACACCCAACGTGGGCCTCGAACTCACAACCCTGCAATCAAGAGTCACAGGCTCTGGGCGCCTGGGTGGCTCAGTCAGTTAAACGTCTGCCTTCGGCTCAGGTCATGATCTCAGGGTCCTGGGATCGAGCCCCGCATCGGGCTCCCTGCTCAGCAGGGAGTCTGCTTCTCCCTCTCCCTTTGCCGCTCCCCCTGCTCCTGCTCTCTCAAATAAATAAATATATAAATCTTAAAAAAAAAAAAAAAAAGAGTCACATGCTCTTCTGACTGAGTGGGCCAGGCATCCCACAGGAGGATATTTTTATCTTTACTTATTTCTTATAGGCTTCTAAATCCAGAATGGAGAAAGATCTTTTCCTCTTTTTTTTTTTTTTTTTTTTGCGGCTGGTCGGTTCTTGTTGCATCTTGAAACTTGGACCCTTTCACTATCAACTCATCTTCAGTTATGGAAAATTTGTCTGATGCAAGAAGACTAGGATCTTTTGAAAGTGGTGAGTGTTGATATAAGCAGCTTGCATCACGGATCGTCCTACTGTGCCAGAGTTCCTATTGCAACAGGTGATTTTAAGCATCACGAGAAAGACAGAACACGTACGAGGCGGGTGAGAGCCAGGGAAGCTCGCAGTAATAGCCTGTGGGGCCAGACTAAGGGGAGGAGAACCAAAGGCTCTAAGCGGTGTGTGTGTTTTTTTTTTAAAGATTTTATTTATTTATTTGAGACAGAGAATGAGAGAGAGAGAGAGAGCACATGAGAGGGGGGAGGGTCAGAGGGAGAAGCAGGCTCCCTGCCAAGCAGAGAGCCCGATGCGGGACTCGATCCCGGGACTCCAGGATCATGACCTGAGCCGAAGGCAGTCGCTTAACCAACTGAGCCACCCAGGCGCCCCAAAGGCTCTAAGCGGTGTGTGTAGCAGAGTGATGGAGGTATTGGGGCTGGGTCAGAACTAGTCACTGAAGTAAGCAAGTAAAGTAACAGAAGAGAACAAATAAACCTTATTCACACAGAGTACTCTCACCTTTCAATACTCGACTCCAAAGCAACCCGCTTCTAAGTTAGGCTTCCTATAGCCCTGCTGCTTTCCTTCCCAGGGCAGAAGTCATTTCTGCTTTCTTTGACATCGCGTAGCCCCTTAGTTCATACTACTTTTATGGCACTCACCACCTCTTACTGTATTTGTGAGTGATTGTCCTTCCCTCCCTGATGGCAGTTTGTTCACTTTTATCACCTAGAGCCTGGCTCCGTTCCTGGACTGCAGAGTAATAGCACAGACTGAGTCCACATCGCCTGGTCAGTGTTGATTGGTTTCTCAAACTAATGGGCCTGACTGTTGGCCTATAAAAGAGTTGGATGCCCTGAAATCACACTTTGTACCATTTCAGTTGTCCCCAAATTCAAGTGCCAGTAGGTCTCAAGATCTTTGAGACTTTGCCTGGGATGGAACAACCTGGGGTAGCTGAAGGTCTAGACTGATGCTTTGGAAGCTGTCCCCATGAGCCTCCCTAGGCATTAGGCCTCGGGGAAGGAATATTGCTTTCTAGGCCACTCACACTGATTTAGTAAATGGTGTGCCAAGGAAAGACTGAAATGCCTCTTTTTCCATCTCCAAGTGGACTTCACTTCAGACGGGGTGACAGCTTTTGTTTTGATTAAACTTTGCCAAAAGCTACCTGTCCTGCAAAAGTCCATTTTTTCTTACGGTGGGACAAGTAACTTGGTCTTTCTGATTGTCATTCTCCAGTTTTGCCACAATTCTGGCTCTCTCTATGTGGCCAAGGGACTTCTTGGTGAAGTCCCAAGTGAATGACTCCTTGCATGACATTCGTCCCCAGAGTCACTGTCTCAGGAGCAATAAGGGTCTTGTATTTGTCATACTATTTCTGAAGATCTTCACAGCCCCCATTTCCTCACACTGGGCTAGCCATCTGCGCCTTCGTGAAGCTGACTAGGTCATGGGTGGTCCTCGCCTCTCTTCTACCAAAACTTCATGCCTGTAGGCCCTCAGGTAGTCAGACTGTCTCTTTCTTCTGGCTTATCAAAATATTTTGCAGGAAAGGATCTTATATAGGTCATTTCTTATTTGCATGAGGGTATCAATGTCACCTTTTTACAGGATTATTATCATATTGAGTCTTATATCCATTTGCTTAATAAATGGCTTTCTGCCGACTGCCTTTTCTTTTCTTTTTTTTCCCTTCAAATTCAGGCATCATGAAATAATTAGGGGAGAGATGGGGAGGTAGGCAGCATTTCTCCAGGTACCTGTCTTGCCAGGCCATTGCATATTCCATCTACATGTCCTGTTAAATAGAAAATCTACAAATAGGAGGCCAGATTTCCCGAACCTCAGTGTAATGCCCTATATACCTCAAAAACCTGCATAAAAACACAGCATTTGGGGGCTAAAGATAATGTTCTCTTGCAGAGCATTGCCTGCCCCCTCAGGAATGTCCTTATAATTTAATGCATCACTGCAAGCTGGACATTGATCCAAGACAAGCAAATGCTGCTGTGTCATTGAAGATGGGGTGACTGACTAAAATATGCGTCCTGAAATATGAAGATGGGGCAATGGACTCATGAGTCCAGGGATTTGTGCGGCCTCTAGAAGCTGGAAAGGGCAAGGAAGTGGGTAACTCCCTGGAACTTCCAGAAATTCAGCCCCTGCTAACACCTTGAGTTTAGGACTTCTGACTTTCAGAACTACAAGATAATAAATATACATTTTTTGAAAAGATTTTATTTATTTATTCGACAGAAAGAGAACACAAGCAGGGGTATTGGCAGGCAGAAGGAGAGGGAGAAGCGGGCTCCCCGCCGAGCAGGGAGCCCAACGTGGGCCTCGATCCCAGGACCCTGAGATCATGACCTGAGCCGAAGGCGGACGATCAACTGACTGGGCCACCCAGGAGCCCCTAAATGTACGTTGTTTTAAGCCACGAAGTTTGTCATGATCTGTTACGGCAACCACAGAAAATGAATACTCGATTACTAGGTCTTGCTGCCTTGTATACCTGCAGAAGGAGAGCTGATGGAATTATAGGGCTGTTCTTTTTTTTTTTTTTTAAAAGATTTTATTTATTTATTTGACAGAAACAGAGATAGCGAGAGCAGGAACCCAAGCAGCGAGAGTGGGAGAGGGAGAAGCAGGCCTCCCCTCAAGGAGGGAGCCCGATGTGGGACTCGATCCCAGGACCCTGGGATCATGACCTGAGCCAAAGGCAGATGCTTAATGACTGAGCCACCCAGGCGCCCTATAGGGCTATTCTATGGAAAAACAGGAAAACATGGCCGTTTGGTGGGTACACACCTAAACAGTGTGTTTGTGTGTATGTGTGTGTGTGTGTGTGTATACGATTCAGACCCATCAGCTGCAGATACGTAGTTTTGCTTTTCACCTTGAAATATGATCAGATCTTAGATCATCTTTAGAAACCATGAGAGGGAGAGAGATACACATTTATTGATTCAGGGAACTCAAAACCGAGGCTTTAAAAATATAGTTACTGTGGTATCTGGTATCCACCCACTAGATGTCAGGAGAGACAATGGCAAGGCTCCTACGGGCTGCGTCAGCCTTTTATGGGGTAACCTTCCTGATGAAACTGAAGCGCAAACAATTGCAGAAAAGATATCATAATTGACATGTAAAACGCAGACAGGATATATTAATATCGTCAGGTTTTTTTTTAATATGTACAAAAGTACATACTCATAGGCTGTGTCCTCATCAGGCCAAATGAAATATGGCCAGCTCTTTTCAACCACACTTCACCTAGAAAGCTTCTTAGCAGCCTAGCGCAAGGGAATTTTATTAATTGGTTTTGTGTAAGTTAGATAATTTTTGTGGGTCTTAATACCCATTTCTGGCTGCCTTAGGGTTCATGTGAAAGAGCCTTTGTGTCTTCAGTGGTATTTAATTTGCTTATTTAGAACTTTTAAACCATTTGCCCTAGATCCTACCTGCTTTCTGTTTTCAAACGGACTAGCTTCCTTCTGATGGACTGCCATTTTCCCTTTAAGTTCCATTTCTTTTGGTTTGCCCCTGGGTCAGACTGGGTGGGTCTGGTAGGAGAGAACAGAAGGATTAGACTCTATTAAGGATCATAGTAAAGGTTAAAGGCAGTGATGTTGTGACATGACTCATCTGTGTGGCATTGGAGCCAAGAGAGCAAGAGCAAAAACAACCAAAAAAGTAAATTGAATTGTGTCTGTGCATGTGCGTGTGCACGCACACACACGTGCGCACTGGGTTGATTCCCAGGGGAAAAAACATCACAGATTTTTCCATGGCATGCCTGACCACATATCACTGAAGAACTGCCCATTGATTAGAGAAATGGCCTGGATCAGTACATTGGGTCAGAGCTCCTAAGCAGGTTATGTCAATGCCAAATACAGTGGGAAGCTGGCCTCTTTAATTCCTCTTATTATATCTCAATGTCATTAGTGTTATGTGGTCTTTTCAGATAACACACTCTCAGATCATCTTCGTTTAGCTTTAAGGCATCTATGATAGCTTAACATTCTCTTTTTCTATTCCAAGGAATCAGTCACCCTGCCCTCCATCTGCAGGCTTAAGCTTTCATATTTTCATCCACAGCTTGTTGAGACATGGGCTTTTTGAGATATTATTCTCCCCTATATACTTTTTTTTAGTGATCTTTTAACTTCTATCCATTTTTTTTCTCTTAAAGATTTATTTATTTATTTTAGAGAGAGAGAGGAGGAGGAGGAGGAGTATGGGCAGAGGGAGAGAGAAGGTGAGGGAATCCCAAGCAGACTCCCTGCAGAGTGTGGAGCCTGACTCGGGGCTCAATGCCATGACCCGAGCCAAAATCAAGAGTCAGCTGCTCAACCGACTGAGCCACCCAGATACCCCTAACTTCTATCCATTTTAACATAATTTCAGAATAAGTAATATATGCACTTGGTGTAAAACCCAAACAGTAAAAAATAAGTAAATAAATTTTAAAAAATTAAAAAACTCAAAAAGTGAAAAGTTTTCTTCCCATCCTAACCCCAGCCATTCAATTCCCTTCCCCCCAGAAGCAGTAACTAATATTAATTTCTTGTTTATTCTCCAAAGGTATTCTAAACATTTATACAACACAAACAATAACATACTTTATACACTCTTCTACACCCAACTTTTTTCATTTAATTATTATTTTGGAAGTAGTTCATATTAGTACACATAGAAACACTTGATTCATTGTTTGGATGAACCATAATTTGTTGACAGACATCTAGATGGTTTCCAATCTTTTGCTATTACAGACATCGTTATAATACATATTTTTGTAAAGTCTTTTTGCACATGTGGGAGTATATCTATAGCATAAATCCCCAGAAGGGGAATTAGTGGGTTAAAGGGTAGGTGCGTTTTTAGTTTTGACAGAAATTGCCAAATTGTCTCCATTGAGATCAAAAGAGTTGTTAATCCCATCAGGAATGTATGGGATTGCCTATTTTCCTCACACTCCTGCAACGGTATGTGTTATCCTATCTTTTTATGTTTCTTTATCTTGGGTATATTATAGATCTATATATTCTAAAAGTTTTATTTTTACGTAATCTCTATACCCAACACAGGGCCTGAACCTACAACCCCGAGATCAAGAGTTGCATGCTCCACTGACTGAGCCAGCCAGGTGCCCCCACAGATCTATATGTTCTAGATTTAGCTTGCGTCTCCATTTGAGTAAAACTGAACATATTACATATGTTTTAAGAGAAATTTGTATTACCTTTTTTTGTGAATTATCTATATGTATCCATAGACCATTTCTTAACTGGGTTGTTGATCTTAGTCTTATTGATTTGTAGGAGTCCTTTACATATTAAGAAAAGTAGTGTTTCGTCTTTGGTGTGCGTTGCTGTTTTTTCCAGTTTGTCTTTTGATTTCCTGATTTTTGTGTGTGTGTGATACAGTAATTTTATTTATTTATTTATTTATGAAAGATTTTATGTATTTATTTGACAGTGAGAGACACAGAGAGAGCAGGAACACAAGCATGGGGAGTAGGAGAGGGAGAAGCAGGCTTCCCGCTGAGCAGGGTGCCTGATGGGGGGCTCGATCCCAGGACCCTGGGATCATGACCTGAGCCGAAGGCAGACACTCAATGACTGAGCCACCCAGGTGCCCCATGATACAGTAATTTTAGATTGTATAGTCATATTAACCAGTCTTTGCTTTTATGGCTTCTGGGTTATATGACATCTTAGGTCTTTCCCTCCCTGGAATTATTAAAAATTTAACCCATATTTTCTTCTAGTATTTTTATGGTTCTATCATTTCAGATTTAAATATTTAATTTGTTTGGTATAAGGAATGGCATAGTGATTTAATTTTACAGATATACTTTTTAACCATCACTTCCCCCCAGTTATGTAAATAATAGCTGCTCATTTTAAAAACCTTAGAGAGGGGCGCCTGGGTGGCTCAGTTGGTTAAGCGACTGCCTTAGGCTCAGGTCATGATCCCTGGAGTCCCAGGATCGAGTCCCGCATTGGGCTCCCTGCTCAGCAGGGAGTCTGCTTCTCCCTCTGACCCTCCCCCCTCTCATGTGCTCTCTCTCTCTCTCATTCTCGCTCTCTCAAATGAATAAATAAATAAAATCTTAAAAAAAAAAACAAAAACCTTAGAGATACAGAAGAGCACAAAGAAAGAAAAATCACCTATTATTCCATTGTTTAGAGATATCTACAGTTAATATATTGTATTTTCCTCCCCTTTTTTATGTATTTATAGAAACATAGTTTCTTTTCTTACAAAAGTCAGGATCATATTATATATACAGTTCTGTATCCTGTGTTTTTTTTTTTTTTTTTTTAAGATTTTATTTATTTATTTGAGCGAGAGAGGGATAGTGAGAGAGAAAGCACCAGTGGCGGGGAGAGGGAGAAGAAGACTCCCTGCTCAGCAGGGAGCCTGCTGTGGGGCTCAATCCCAGGACCCTGAGATCATGGCCTGAGCTGAAGGCAGACGCTTAACTGACTGAGCCACCCAGGAGCCCCTGTATCCTGTTTTTTTTTTAACTTAATATTATATCATGAGAAAATTTCCCATATCAAATGTGCTTATTCTTGAAATATGAGTGCTTTTTTTGTCTGAGTCTGTCCCATCTGCATCTATTTTGAGGCTTAGTTTGAAAGCTCTGGAGTGATAGAAACTATTTTTGTACAAATGGTTATGATTATTCTTTGGGAAGTCTTATTTTTTGATGGGTATCTAGGAAATGTTCATTGATAATATCATGCTTTTCCTCCCATCATTCAAATTCTTGATTAAAAGTTAAATGTAAATATGCTATGTAAATATGATCTCAGGGTTGTGAGTTTGAGCCCCATGTTGGGTGTAGAGATCACTTAAAGAAAGTTAACTTTGTAAATGCAAAGCTTCATGAAGGCTTGGAAAGACAGACTGAGTAGTTGCTACTTCTCTAGGCATTAGAGTGATAAACGGTTTTGACTTTTAACTATGGGAAATGAGAAGGATATACAAAAGTAAACAGAACACTATGTTGTCTCCTCTTGTAGCCTTCATCCTGCCTTAGCAATTGTGATCTTATAACCACTCGTTTCATCCTCGTGCCCCATTTCTGCCATATTATTTTGAAGGAAATCTCAGACAACGTTTCATTTCATACATAAATATTTCAGTATGTATCTCTAAAATATAAGGATTCTTTACACAAACATAACCACGAGACCGAAACATAACCATACTTAAAAGAACCAACAGTATTTCCTAAAACTAATTTAAGGGTTTTGAAGATGGCATGCTCAATCCAGAAGAGAAGATGGCTGCTTTTTCAAGTACAAAATGCTGCGTTATTTAATTTGAATGAACTTGATGTTGCGTAGAGAGTTACCTCAATGCAGATAACGGAAATGAAGCATTTTTTATGAGTGGCGAATGCTCTAAGTTATTTCACTGACACAAAGTCATTTAGAGATTTTTTTTTTTTTTAAAGCATGCAATTATGTCAGAGCTAGAGCTTGGAAATGATGTTTCTCAGAAGGGAAAATGGCATCGTCGATTTTCATTAAAATAATTTCCGAACCTTTTAAAGTCTTTTGTGGAAATAACAGGGGTCTATTTCTTTCACTCTTTGGCACCTTTTTCCTGGAACTGCCCAAGAAAGAGTGGTTTTTTAAAGACTAACGTTAAAGAGAGAGAATTAAAGGAGAGGAAGAAAAAAAATGGCTCTGTATCCCAATAAATTGTGTCCTTCTAAAGAAACTGCATTATATTAGAGTAGATTATTCTCTGGGGGTTGGTTGGAAAAAAGCTATCATGGTGGAAATGCAGTTACGTTGTGTTGGATGTTGATGGAGGGGAGGCCATTGAAACCCAAAAGCCTGTTCATTCCCCTGGGTGCCTTCATCCGTGTGACATTAGCCACCTGGAGCCCTGTTTGTTCAGTTGCCCATCTGATAGAATATCCAATCTCCTCATTTCCTGTGCTGTGGAAAATTATTTTATTCAGCAAGTGACGGGACCCTTCTTTGGAATGGAAATCGCTGATGTATTTGAGACCATGTATTTGGCACAGAGCAAGGATGAGTCTTAGATTCTTTTTTTTTCTAGCAGACCTTGCCCAAAGCCTGCTGATTAAAAAAAAAAAAAAAAAAAAGGCAGCAGAAGGTCCGAGTGGGTTTGGTAGAGCAGAGTTTGTTTTAGTAGGTAAATGTTTTCTTTATTTCAACTTTATTTTCTGAAGACTTACTCTTCTCTAACAAGCTGGGAGAGGAAAAAAGCATCTGTTAGAACAACTGTTTCTACTGCTAAATTTTAATTGTAATTCAGCCCCTCTGTGAGGCTTTGCCATTCAAATCGAAAGAGGACGGTTGCAAGTTAAGTGAGAGGCTGATTCTGCGCTGAATGACTTTCAATTTAAGTTGGATACAAGTGGGATACGCGTACTTCAAAAAAAATCTGCACTTCCTTTGAAATATAGTAGTCCCAATGAGAAATAGAGGCTTCTGAGTGTAGGAGGCAGAACTTGGCATATATTTTATCGTTCCTTATATTCTTGTTCAAACAGGCCTTGCTTTCGCTCTTTGGGTTATGGCTTGTTCTCCATTGTTCTGTTGCCGACTACATACGTTAAGTTTACGCAAACCTAGTTCTCCTAGATTATAAGGCTCATTGGTCCTTCTGTCTAGCCCGGAGCCAGAGCAAACATTTCAACAGATTAGACTAGATAGATGTAAACTCTGGTAACATCCCCTTTATCTGTTGTTTAGACTTCCAGCAATCTTAACTGACCTCTCTGGAAGGTGGCCAGAGCCCACAAGGAAACAAAGAACGCCTTTGGGAGTTCGAAAGAACTATCCCAAAGACCTTGGACTTTACCCTGTCAGAGAAGCGTCAGGAGAGGCAGTCAGATTCTAACTTTAATCCGTAACCTTATTTTGTACACCATTCTAATAGACTTCATTATCTGGCTTGCTGGCCCACAGCAAATTCGATAAGAGGCTATTAGCGGCCGGTCCACTAAGAGCTGAGTGAAATAGTGGCCGAAAGTTTGAATTCAAGGGAGGAGGAGAATCTTAAAAGATGTATATAAAAAACTGAGGGCACCTGGGTGGCTCAGTTGGTTAAGCAACTGCCTTCAGCTCAGGTCGTGATCCTGGAGTCCCAGGATCGAGTCCCACATCGGGCTCCCTGCTCAGTGGGGAGTCTGCTTCTCCCTCTGACCCTCTCCCCTCTCATGCTCTCTCTCACTCTCTCCCTCTCAAATAAATAAATAAATAAAATCTTTTAAAAAAAGAAAAAAAAAACTGAGAAAAGCTTAGCAGTCTGAGACCCCTGAGTGAAGGGGCAAACCACCATGTGGGCCACAATGCCTTGAGTGTGTCTCTGCTTTTAAGAATAGGAATGATTGATCAGAGGGGGAGGTGGGTGGAGGGCAGGGGTGAAATAGATAAGGGGGACTAAGAGGTAGACGCTTCCAGTTATAAAATAAGCAAGTCATGGTGATGGAAAGTATAGCAAAGGGAATGTAGTCAATATTGTAATGACATTGTGTGGTGGCAGATGGTGACTACCCTTTCCGTGGTGAGCAGAGTCATGTATAGAATGTGGAATCGCTATGTCGTACACCTGAAACATATAACATTGTATGTGAATTATACTTCAATAAAAAATAAAATGTGTCTATTCTAAAAAAAATAAAAATAAAAAAACAATAGAAATCGTCTTGCCTCTCTATATGTATTCCCAGCACACAGCCCATAAAAGTAGCATAAAACAGACACTCAGCTTTTTGGGGAAGGTAAACGTGAAAGCAGGATCCCAGTATAATCCAATAGTGCTTATAATGCTAAACTCAACTCATCAAAAAATAATGAGATTATATTCCTCGTCTGATTTGGAAGGAAGGAAAAAAAATTCCATCCTAAAAAATTCAGTGAAAAGCACTTGAGTAAATATCTGAGCGTGGGATTGTGGGATTGTATGGTAGGTTTACGTTTAACTTTACAAGCAGCTGCTAAACTGTTTTCCAAAGTGGCTGTACCATTTTGCATTTCCACCAGCAATGCTTGAGAGTTTCTGTTGGCCTGCATCCTCGTCAGCACTTGGTATTGTCCATTTTTAAACATTCTAATATTCTAATAGATGCACAATGGTATGTCATTTTGGTTTTAGTTTGCATTTCCCTGATTTGTGATACTGAGCATCTTTCCATGTGCTTATTTGTCATCTGTATGTCTTTTTTGGTGAAGTGTCTGTTCAAATATTTTGCCTTTTTAATTTTTTTATGTTATTTTTTTAAATTAAATTTTATTTTTTTTTTTAAATTTTTAGAAGATTGTATTTATTTGACAGAGAGAGAGAGCACAAGCAGGGGGAGTGGCAGAGGGAGAGGGAGAAGCAGGCTCCCTGCTGAGCAGGTACCCTGGGATCATGACCTAAGCCGAAGGCAGACACTTAACTGACTGAGCCACCCAGGCACCCATATTTTGCCTTTTTAAAAATTGGGTTACTTTGGGGGCACCTGGGTGGCTCAGTTAGTTAAGCGACTGCCTTTGGCTCAGGTCATGATCCTGGGGTCCTGGGATCGAGCCCCACATCAGGCTCCCTGCTCAGCTGGAAGCCTGCTTCTCTCTCTCCCACTCCCCCTACTTGTGTTCCCCCTCACGCTGTCTCTCTCTCTCTCTGTGTCAATTAAATAAATAGATAAAATCTTTAAAAAAAAATTGGGTTACTTTTTCCCCATTATTGAGTTTTCAGAGGTCTTTATATATTCTTGGTATAAGCCTTTTATCAGATCAGTATTTATTAAAATGAAAAGAAAACTTTTGTTCACACAAAAACCTGTACACAGATGTTTATAGTGGCTTTATTCAAAGTTGCTGAAAACTGGAAACAATCCAAATATCCTGCAACTTCTGAATGGTCAAAAGAATTGTAGTACGTCTATAAAATGAAATACTACTCAGCAATGAAAAGGAACAAACACCTGATTCACATAACAATACGGATGAAGCTTCAATGGGGAGAGAAAAACAATCATGAATAAAGGACCATCAGCTTCTCCGGTTTCTCTTCATTTCATACACAGACAGAAGCACAGAAACACACACAGATGTACACACTACCTTTTCTTCTTCCTCCTCCTCCTCCTCCTCACCAGTGTATCAGCCCATCCTTCATATTGGGGCTAAATCTCCTTGTGATCCAGGCCCACATCCAACAGCCCAGCCTCCCAGCTTTACTGTTTCCTACGAACATTCCCTACCTGTGTGAGTTTGCTCACAGTTGGCCTTTTGCCCCGTGACTTCCCTGATCTCTGATAGGCAAAACTGAACCTATCTTTCAAGATCCAACTCAAAAGCTGCCTCCTTCGTGAAGCTTTCTGTGATCACCCTACTCAGAAGTGAATTTTCCCTCGTTGTACTGAGTAGAGTCCCAGAAAATGCTTATTACATCTACTGGACTCCAAAGGCAGCAAGTAGAACAAAAGAACCAATATGTGCGCATTGCAGATGCTGGATAAATATTGAATGATGGTCCTGGACCATTAGCTTTGAGGAGTTAAAAGCTTGCAGATGCCACGTTGCCTGGGTTTGACTATCAGTTCTGCTGTGTACCGGTTGTGTTATATTCAACAAAATTATTTAGCCTCAGGGGCGCCTGGGTGGCTCAGTCGTTGAGCGTCTGCCTTCGGCTCAGGTCATGATCCCAGGGTCCTGGGATCGAGCCCCGCATCGGGCTCCACTGCTCCGTGGGAAGCCTGCTTCTCCCTCTCCCACTCCCCCTGCTTGTGTTCCCTCTCTCACTATCTCTCTCTCTGTCAAATAAATATATAAAATCTTTTAAAAAATTTATTTAGCCTCAAAGTCTCAGTTTCTTTCTTTGTAAAATGGAAGCAATAATAGCCCCTACCTGGGGTTGTCGCGAGAAGCAAATGAATTAGTCCACATCAAGGGCCTGGCACATAGCCTCGCGTAAGTGTTGGGCCATCATTATTTTTGGAAGCAGCTTTAATACTTGCAACTAATTCGAATCAGATGGGACTAAGTACATTAATTCAAAGGGTATGTTGGTTTTAAGGCGCTGTTACCTAAGATCACATGGACGTTCATCCCAGCCAGGCATGTCAGAAAGATCAGCAACACTAGTCCCATTATGGATCCTAACCTAACTGAAAATCCATCACTGCAGCCTTCATAATAGGACTTTAAAGGGGGCTGCGCCGACCGGAGGAGGGCGGGAAGGAGGGAAATCAGCTGCTGCGCGACGACCTTGCGAAGGGAACCCTTAGAGCCGGCCTGTTCCACTAGCAGTCATTTGATGCTCTAGGCAGCTGCCTGACATTGCCCTTGGTGCCCCACGGTGTAATTAACAGGCGCACACGGCTGCCTGGTCAGACAATTGGCCAGACTCGCCGTGGGGCTGCAGGGGCGGGGGCCATAGCAGGGGGGAGCCAGGATGTGCTGGCCACCTTGGGCGCTAAGCTTTCCCCGCGGCTCCTCTGAAATCACACTGCAGCTGCACCCCCAGCACTTCTCAAAGCCGCGGCTGGCGTGCCTGCTAATCTCAGGGAGGGGACCGTCCCGACTCCGCGGGTCAGCGTGAGTTAGCCTTCTCTGGCTCACTTAACAACAGTACCCCGAGAGCTTGCCCTCCTCCATGCGATCCGACTCAGCTGCGGCCGGCCCCCCTCGCTGGTTTTGTAATTCTCCTCAAACCACACGAAGGGTTTTCATCGCTGTTACCACCACCGGTCAGATAAATCTTGTTGGGGGGGTGGGGAAGGAAGTGTAAGAGGAAGTGTGATGTCAAGAAAGAGGCACGGGACTGGGAATCAGACCTCCCTTTTTGTTTGAGCTCATTAGTGGCGTGACCTTGAGAAAGTCGTTTATGCGCTGGAACTGTGCATCTTAATGTGTGCAGATGAGACTGTTGGGTTAGAAAGGGCCTTTGGGGAATATTAGTGGCTTTGGGGATCTACCAGTGAGAAGCCATCTGAGGAACTCTGGATCGTGGATCTTAGATGCAATGGAACCTCGTTTAAGAATCTCAGAACTGGGGCGCCTGGGTGGCTCAGTCGGTTAAGCAACTGCCTTCGGCTCAGGTCATGGTCCCGGGGTCCTGGGATCGAGCCCCGCATCGGGCTCCCTGCTCTGCGGGGAGCCTGCTTCTCCCTCTCCCACTCCCCCTGCTTGTGTTCCCTCTCTCGCTGTGTCTCTCTCTGTCAAGTAAATAAATAATAAAAAAAAATCTTTAAAAAAGAATCTCAGAACTGGGGCGCTTGGGTGGCTCAGTCTTGGTTTCGGCTCAAGTCATGGTCTCAGGGTCCTGAGATCGAGCCCCGCTTTGGGCTCTGCACTCAGTGGGAGTCTGCTTGAGATTCTCTCTCTCCCTTTGCCCCTCCCCTCGTTCTCTCTCTCTCTCAAATAAATAAAATCTTAAAAAAAAGAAAAGAATCTCAGAACTGTCCCTACCCTTGAAATTGATCCTTGTCAAATAAGTAATTCTTATGCAGAATGGGACCCCTGTCCTTGAAACTTTCAGCCTACCTTGCTTTCCAGCCTTTCTTTGGGGTGCTGCAAAATCCTAACATGGGGTTGGATTCAGAAGGTTCCAGCAGCTTTTGTAAAAAGCTCAAAAATGAAAATATGGAACCCAAGGATCAATTCTAAGCCCCGCTTTGTCACTCCATACAGGGTATACTCCTACCCTGGACTTGCTCAGCTAGGTTACATTTGTCCCATTTGTGTCAGCCCTCAGGCTGTCAGTTTGAGAAAATACTGTGTTGGCTTGAGCCAGGCTCATTTACCTAGAAACGTCTCACACCTATGGGCCTCCCCTGGAGCGTGAGGGACTGGCCCCTAGCAGTCTCATTGTATGCCCCCTGCACAGGCTTATCCATTTCAAATTAGGTCGAGGAGAACACGGGTGCAGCTCAGATGGGCTTGGGAGTGCCTAAAAGGGGATGAACAGCGTCAGGAGTGTGTTGTTAGAAGGTTGGGGACTCTAACACTGCTGGTTTTGCCTTGGGGGATGAGAGGTGTTTGTGGATAAGACCCAAATTATGTGCATCTCTCCCCAACTCTGCATTCAATGATGTCCAGTTGGAACCTTGCTTTTGGCCAGGATAGAAGTATTTTCTTTTCTTTTTTTTTTTTTTTAAGATTTTTATTTATTTATTTATTTGAGAGAGAGAATGAGATAGAGAGAGAGAGCATGAGAGTGGGGAGGGTCAGAGGGAGAAGCAGACTCCCTGCTGAGCAGGGAGCCCCATGCGGGACTCAATCCCGGGACTCCGGGATCATGACCTGAGACGAAGGCAGTCGCTTAACCAACTGAGCCACCCAGGCGCCCCAGGATAGAAGTATTTTCACTATGGAAATTGGCAAACTCCTAATCAGGGGCGTTTATTTTTTCAATCTTTTTTTTTTCCCTCTTGTTCAGAATGGATAACTTCTGTGGATCTAAAGCTTATTGTCTCCTACCTCTGTCCTCTCCAATCTGCTCTTGACCCCATAGAGTGGGTTTTTAATTGTGGTTATTGTATTTTTCAGTTTGAAACTTTACATGTCTTTGTATCTTCTGTTCTTTTTTTGAGACTTTACATTTTTCAAGTTGCTTCAGAAACGTTCATGAGTGCTTTGCTTGAGCATTTTTATAATAGGTGTTTTAAAATTGTCAGATAATTACAACATCTGTGTCATTCTGACATTGGCATCTGTTGGTTGTCTATTCTCTTGCGAATTGAGATTTTCCTGTTTTTTTTGTATGCTGAATATTTTTTAGATTGCATCCTGGACATTTTGATTATTGTGTTCATAAGACTCTAGGTGTTAAGTTCTATAAAAGATGTTAATATTTAGCAGACAATCAACCTGGGTAGGTTTGGGCTGCAATTTCTAACCCAGTTTCTCTGTGGGCTGTAGTTCCAATTTTAGTTCGATTTTCAAAGCCTTTACATTGCTGTTTGGATCTCAATTATGGGCCACCCAGTGGTCAGTATAGGACCTGGACCGTGATCTCTCTTGCGGTCCAGTTCTCAAAGTTTTTGTCGTGGTCATTAGGTTCAGGGTAATTAGGATCAGACTGGGGGCAAGCTCAGGAGTTCATAAATGACCCTATGAGGTCATTTTCCTGAGCTCCTCCCTCTCTGCAGTCTCCTCAGTACTTGACAACTGTCTGGGACTCCCCAGTGTTTTCATCCTCCAGCCAGAAATCAGGGGTTTTAGTTCCCTCATTCTGATTTGTACTTCCGCGCCTACGCCCACAAGCAGTGGGCAGGCAGAAGAAAACAACAACAAAAGAGCAGTGGGGGTTCACCCCACCCTGTTGGGATCACAGCTCTGCTGATCACAGAGGAAGGGTTTGGCCCATGCGAGCTCCTTTGCCACCATTGCGGCTGACTTGTTTGGCGTCTGAGCCATGAGAGAATGGAGAGAGAGAAAAGAAAACCTTTCTGACCATTAGGAATGTCTTTTCCTGGTCCTGGAGCCAGGACTAGAGGGTTTCTCCTGGAGCTTTCTGTGTTCGTGCCGAGGCCCGCTTTTGGGTTTTGTTTAGGCTGTGTTGTGTTTAGGCTGGAGAATACTGCAGGGGGAAAATGGTAAACTCACCACTAATTTGGTGATACTTTGGATTCTGGTTTTCTTCTTCTTTTTAGGATTTTATTTATTTATTTGAGAGAGAGAGAGAGAGAGAATGTGCACCCACATGAGCAGGGGGGAAGGGTGAGGGGGTGGAGAGGCAGAGGGAAAGGGAGAAGCAGGCTCCCCTATTAGAAAGGAGCTCCATGCGGGGCTCATTCCCAGGACCCCGAGATCACAGCCTGAGCCGAAGGCAGATGCTTAACCAACTGAGCCACCCAGGCACCCTTCTGATTTTTTTCTTCAGTCTGCCAGTTACCATGTACTTTTCAGGATCTTCAAATAGCTGCTGCATGAATCGGTCCTGGTTTTATAGCTGCATTAACTGGGTGAGACATTAACTGATTAACAAGATGGAGTGTGCTTACTCCATCTTGCCTGTCTGGGGCTGAGGGCCCTTTCTTTTTTTGCTGGAGATCCAGTTGTTATTCATCAGCACACTACTGGCTGATTGTATCAACTGTGACTCTAAGAAAGGAGATTCCTTCTGTAATCTCTCACATTGCTTTCCAAGCCTACCATTTTCTCTCCATGTGTCTGTGATCAGTTCGTTACTCTACCACTCTGGGCCTCAATATCCTCATTCGTAACTTGCAGATGTTAAATAGTACATACCTCTTTGGGTCATTGTAAGGGTTAGATGAAGTACTACAGGACCTGGAATAGTGCCTGGTATATAGTACATGCTCAATAAATGGAAGCTATACTGTTTTTTTTTAAGTAGGCTCTACGCCCAACGTGGGGTTCCAACCCATGACCCAGACGTCAAGAGTTGCATGCTCTACCGGCTAAGCCAGCCAGGCGCCTCTGGAAGCTATACCATAAGAAAATAAAGAAAAAACTCTTTATGTTTCAGTCTCTTTCAGAAGTAGAGAAGAATGTATTTAGGCAGAAGTCAAAGCCAGAGATGGGAAAAGCCTTGGGTGAGTCTCTAATTCAGTTACTTACTAGCTATGTGACCCTGGGCAAGTCATTTCACCTTTCTGTGCCAGCAGTAGAATGAATACAATGATAGTGCAGGCTTCACAGGGTTAATGGGAGGATTAAAGGAGATAATACATGAAAAAATGCTCAGTACGTATTCGCTATTATTAGTATTACGTCAACTTAATTTAGTGTCTACTGTCTATTTAATGGATATTTTATAGATAAAATGCCTATAGATGATTACACATATACACACAACACTCTCTCTCATCTACAGGCATTATATATATATATTTTTTTTTTAATTAAAAATTTATTTTTTTTTAGTAATCTCTACATCCAGCACGGGGCTCGAACCCACGACCTCAAGATCAAGAGTCGCGTGCTCTTCTGACTGAGCCAGCCAGACGCCCCTACAGGTGTTATATTTATAAAATATCCATTAAATAACCCTGTGCTACCTTTTCTTCCTGAGACACCGCTCAGCCACCTGATCTCTGCAGCATTGCACGGCCCAGTGCCACTGTCATGATCTGCTTTAAAACCCTTGACAATGCTTACTGGACTGTAATTAAGCGAAATTAATGAGGACACAGTTAATCTCCCCAGATTGACTAAGGGCTCTGTCACTTCCTGCTTAGAGCTGTAGTCCTCTCTTCCCTTCAAGCTAACAGCTTGTGACTTCTTAGCCTGCCCTTTCCGTGAGCTGGACTGACTGCTCGCCCGGCCGCTCCCCAGGAGCAGCCTTTGCCATATTTCTGTTGCAAGGGCTTGCTGGAGCTAGAATTAAGAGAAGTGGTTTTGCTGAGACATTATTTTGTGCTTTGTCTCCCACCCTCTTTCCAGAGCAGTGCATGGCCTCTAATTTTCCCCTTTAGGTATCTGGATGTCTTTTTCTTTCTTTTCCTGCATTCTTTTTGATTTCAAAATTTCTCCACGCTCTGAGGATGTTGAGATTCCACCTTGCGGCTCTGACAAAGAGTGGCATAGTTGAGTAGGTGATATGCAAAGCTGCAGCAACCAAAGCTCTTCGTGGAATAAAATACCGTTCTACGTGTCCCCGGTGTCTGCTCCGTTTGGGGAGATGGTGCAAAGCTGCAGCAACCAAAGCTCTTCGTGGAATAAAATACCGTTCTACGTGTCCCCGGTGTCTGCTCCGTTTGGGGAGATGGCCCATGTAGTAGACAGAAGTCTGCACTGGCAATCCGAAATCTGGTGTCGAGTTCCGGATCTGCCCCCTCGCTTCCTTGGGGTCCTAGGGCAAGTCACATCACTGCTGCGGGTGTCCGTTTCTGTTACCTGAATACACAGAGGCTCGGGGCCGGGGCATCAGAGCTGAGCGGAGGTCACGGGCGGAGCGAATGGATACCAGCAACTGCAGAGGGCGACCAGTGTGGCCAGCGAGTGCCCGTGATACCCCCAGGGCCCCCACTGGGGAAACCGAGGCATTTAAGGAGCTGGGCTCTTGCTAGCCTCCTTTGCTCTTTCTCCCTCAGGCTGATGGAAGCTCTGGAAATAGGAGTTGTGGGAAACACGGAGGCTTGAGCCAGATGGTTTCTTTTTCTTTTCTTTTTTTTTTTTTTTCTAAGGATTTTATTTATTTATTTGACAGAGAGAGAGAGAGCACAAACAGAGGGAGCAGCAGAGGGAGAAGCAGACTCCCCGCCGAGCAGGGAACCCGATGCGGGGCTCGATCCTAGGACCCTGGGATCATGACCCGAGCCGAAGGCAGATGCTTAACCGACTGAGCCACCCAGGAGCCCCTGGGCACCCAAACCTTAACTGCGTGCATCAAGTGGGTTCCTTGCAGTCCCGCTAACTGTACTTGAAGACAACAAGAAGACTTGGCTGAAATGACTCGATGTAGCCAAGGATTATAAATGCTTTTCGTGTAATTTAAACTGAAGTGTAATTATCTCTATCAAACTACAGTTCCCATCCTGTTGGATTCTAATGTGAATTTCCAATTTCCTCTTCCCTAAACAATTCAGGGAAACCTTTAACTCAGTGTGGCTTAGAGATCGTTGCTGTTCTTGACCACTCTAGGTTTTTCTACTTTTCTTCCTAAGTCCTGCAGGTCCTCTTCCATGTGTCCCATGGTTTGGTCTCATGCCCAGCTGCTCTGGGAAGTGGAATTGTGTTATTTATTTATTTATTGATTGATTGATTGATTGATTGATTTAGTATTGGGACCCGTGTTTATGAATACAGTCATTTGGCAAATAGCAAGTGTTGGCTCTGGGTCATACAGCGCACGGAGCTGGAGAGTGAGGATACAGGGTTTTAAAAAAATAAGTTCCTGTTTTTTAGGAACTTACAGTTTAGCAGAGGAACCAGACAATTAGGGTCATGAGGTAAGTGCTCTGATGGTTTCACAAAGGGTGCCAGGGGGGGCAGCCAACGTAGTTGGGGGTGTAGGTGGGGCTGGTTCAAGGAAGACTGCCATCTGAGCTGAGGGTGACAGGAGTAGTTGTTGTATCCTTGGATCAGGGGGTTGGGAGTCAGTTTTTCCAGGCGGAGGAAACCATAGTGCCAAGGCACTGGGGCATCGGGGAGCATGGCATTTTCAGAGCTGCAAAGGCTCAGCTGACACAAGGAAAGGAATTAGGAAGTGCAGCGATTGGACACGAGGCTGGAGAGATAAGCAGAGGCTGGATCATGAAGGGCCTTGGATGCCATGCTGGAAGAGAGCAGGAAACTAGGGAAGGGTTTTAAGTAGGGAGTCAACATGATCAGGTTTGTGTTTTTGAGAATACAGTATCGAAAGAGGAGTCAGAATGCTCCAGCACGATGCAGGGAGACCAGTTAGGGAGTGTGGGAGAAACCCCCAGTTTCCGTCCAGGAGATGGCAAGGTGTTTGGCTATAAGGCGTAGCAGGGGAGACCGAGATTCAAACTTGGCCGTGCCGATGCAGCAGTAATCAGGGACTCAGGATAGCACTGGCTAAATGCTATAGAGGTCAAGGCATATAAGGGCTGGGAAAAGGCCCTGGATTTGTCTCAAAGGAAGTCACTGATGCCAGGGCTAAGGGCAAGGATAGCAGGAAGTCGTGATAGCAGTGCTTTCCTGTGCAGAGTTCAAGAGAGCGTTAGCAGGTGCAGGACATTGAGGTCAAGTCCAGGACAGTTAATTTTTTGTGTCACTTCGCTTGTGTTAAAGAACACAAACCAGTGTTTGTGTTTTATTTGGCCTATACAACATTCTAAGCATTTTGAGTCAACAGTTAACAACCGGGAGATTTTGGGGTGCCTGGCTATCTCTGCTGGAAGAGCATATGACTCTTGATCTCAGGGTTGTGAGTTCAAGCCCCACAATGGGTGTAGAGATTATGAAAAAAAAATAGTAATAATAAAATAATTAACTTAAAAAAAAAAAGCCAGGAGATTTTACATTTTGAAAATCCAAACTTCTGCTTTCTCTTGGGAGTCCCAAAGTTCTGGCTGCTCTGGGCCTTTGGATGTTCACGGTCACGGTCAGCTGGAACCGAGTAGCTACTGCTCACTTGAGATGCCCCAATCTGCCACGAACCTGCCTTCTTCTCTTCTGTGGCCCGCTTGGCCTGTGTAGGCTCTCAGTTTGGGATCCTCAGGCTTTGAAGGGGATTCAAGGCAGCTAGATTGCTCAGACAGGGTGGTCTATATCATCATAGTGAAGAGACTAGGTCATCATCTGAGAATAAAGGTAATAGAGGAAGGACAGGGTTTCAGGAAGGGTGACTGGACGTTTAAACGTTGTCATGATGCTATAAACATACTAGGACTGAAAAAAATTTTCTTGGGGCACCTGGGTGGTTCAGTCAGTTAAGCATCTGCCTTCGGCTCAGATCATGATCCCAGGGTCCTGGGATCAAGCCTTGCGTCAGGCTCCCTGCTCAGAGGGGAGTCTGCTTCTCCCTCTCCCTCTGCCCCTCCCCCCGCTTGTTCTCTTTCTCTCTCTCTCAAATAAATAAATAAAATCTTTTAAAAAATGGGTTTTTTTTAAGTGTGGAACCCTCTCAAAGGCCTTTTATAAAATATTTTCTTATTGCTCTGTATTATGATTGTCTGTTTACATGGATGTCTTTCCCGCTCATCTCATGAACCTCTTTGGTTCTGTGCCTTTTCCTTGGCTTTGGGTCTGAAATAATAGAAGGTGCTGAATATACACATCTGTTGAAAGGGAAAAAATACTGGGGAGAAGTAAGGCGGCTCCTCTTTGTTGTTGGGAGAACCAAATGAGACAAGGTATATCAAACGATGTAGCCCAGAGCCTAGCACATAGCGGACGTGCAGATCAATTTTTCCTTCGTGCACATGAAAATGCTTAAGGAGGAGGCACTCAACAAAAGCGGGTCCCTTCCTTCCCTTTTTTCTTTCTCTGATATCTGTGTTCCTGGGAGATTCACTTCTGACCTTGATAGCAGAGCTTTGCCCGCACACTCTCTCATACCCAGTAGTGCACTTATCTACATAATCAATCCGTTGATTGCATATTATTAGCCTGTTACGTGTACAGCCTCGTGGTAGGCGCTGCCAGGGGCACCAGAGGTAAGATCCAGTTCCTGCCTCTTGCTCTCTACCTGGTAGGGGTACTAGACACACATTCAGGGTGCTCTAATATATGCCAAGAAAATGATACGGTGCCACAAGAGAGGACAGGCATAAAGCCCTTGCCATTCAAAGGAGGGAGGAGCCCCATGAGTTTGGAAGAATGAAAAAGGGGCTGCTGGGTGCCTGGGTGGCTCAGCTGTTAAGCATCTGCCTTCGGCTCGGGTCGTGATCCCAGGGTCCTGGGATCGAGCCCCGCATCGGGCTCCCTGCTCGGCGGGAAGCCTGCTTCTCCCTCTCCCACTCCCCCTGCTTGTGTTCCCTCTCTCGCTGTGTCTCTCTCTGTCAAATAAAAAAAAAAAATCTTTTAAAAAAAGAAAGGAAAAGAAAAAGGGGTTCCCGAAGGAAGAGATAGCAGAGACGCGTTGAGGGGGATGGGATTTCAGCCTGCAGGGTTGGAGAAGCTGCGGCGGCTGGCAGGAAATGTTTCCCTTGGAATTGTGCCTAGTTGTCAAAGGCCTTTTGAAACTCTAAAGCAAGTAGAACACTGGTTCCTCTTTGGCCAAGAGGTCTATTTACCCTCTTTGAGAACTCTGACACCCCACAGTAAGACACTTAACTTGGTCATGACACCAGACTTATTTGAACTATTGAACTGATATCATTTCTTTGCCCATAGCTAAACACTCATCTGGCAAATATTTACTAAGTATCTATTATATGCCAGGTACTGGCATTGTTACAAGATGCTGGGGCATATTAATATGAATATGATATAGATCATACCTTCGAAAAGCCTCTGATCTATTGAGACAGCTATGAAATCTACTTACGTATTTTTTTAAAGTTTTATTTATTTGAGTCATCTCTACACCCAACATGGGGCTTGAACTCATGACCCCGAGATCACGAGTTGCATGCTCTTCTGACTGAGCCTGCCATGTGCCCTATGAAATCTATTTAATGTGGAAAGTGGTCTCACGGGGTCTGATCACAGTGCTATGAATGTGCAGAGGAGGGAGTGATTAAATCTGTAAAGAGGGTGGGCGCCTGGGTGGCTCAGTTGGTTAAGCGACTGCCTTCGGCTCAGGTCATGATCCTGGAGTCCTGGGATCGAGTCCCGCATCAGGCTCCCTGCTCGGCGGGAAGTCTGCTTCTCCCTCTGCCCTTCCCCCCTCTCATGCTCTCTCTCTCTAATAAATAAAATAAATAAATCGTTAAAAAAAAAATCTGTAAAGAGGGTGAGGGAAGGTTTCATAAAGGAGGTGACATTTTTAGTGGGCCTTGAAGAATAAGTAGGATTTCTCAAGGCAAAGAAGGGGGAAGGGAGTGAATTAACATTAGTCAGAGCCAAGAGCCATGTACTTGACCTACAGTGGAACTCGTGATCTAGGTATCACTGTTTCTATTTTGCAGATGAGGCCACTGAAGCTCAGAGAGACCGAGTGCCTCAAGGCCATGAACCTAGTCATTGTCAGTGAGGCTTTGAACTCGGGCCTCTCTGGGTCCAGTCTATCAAGCTGCCTTCATGAGCAAGAAGCAGGGGCCAGTGGGGATGTGGAAAGGCATGCTATAGGCAGAAGCAAAAGATTTGCTGGAGATGGACAGGATTGGGTCAGCACGGTCACCTTTCAGTTCTGAACGTGATTGCCTGACTTCGGAGTACTTTAGGGATGATTATCTCCTTTTCGACCTGCTTTTGCAATGGGGGTTGTTCAGTGTCTGTTTACATTAACTATAACGCTCAGTTCAGCAAGCATTTATTGACCGAATTGGCTGCCCCACAAGGGATTTGGGGCTGTTTGACCATCTTCACAACCCTTTGTACAGTGATAGATGGGAGCGATTCTCAGAAGACTCACTTTAGCTCTTGGGTTAGCCAAAGTCACCAGATTGATGATGCTAGTTCCTGGTCCTTACACAGAGAGAGATATGGCCTGAAAGTAAAGGCTGAAAGAACTTATTTTTCAAGAAGTAGCTCTCTTGAAAGTACAAAATGTTGTATATTTAATGACCCCTTAAAATCCTTTCTCGAATAAACAATGGTTTAAGTAAATAGATAGGTACACAGATAGATAAGATGATGGAAAAAGCAAACATCTATGCACTCCCGTACATTCCTATAGGCATATATGAGTAGGTAACTAATTAGAATTTGTACATTGGCTGAATTGATAAAAATGACCCCAACGCAAAGTCTACTAGAGTAGTTCCCTACCCCACTGAACAAAAACAAAAACTTCCCCTTTTTCTCCTTTGAGCAAAGGAAATCTATTTGACTAAGGACTGTTGAGGTTGTTAGTGAAAGGATAAATAATGTAACCCTGCTCACTGTGCTGATGGGAACAAATTTACTGAATATTAGAGGAGGCAGAAACCTCAGTGCCAGGGACAACGGTTCCAGAGACCCACACAACTAAAGAATTTCCCTGCATCTCTCCATGGGGAGATGTTGGTCAAAGGGTATGGAGTTTCAGTAATGCAAGATGAATGAGTTCTGGAGATCTAACGTACAGCATGGTGACTGTAGTTAATAATACTCTATTGTATACTCGACGTTTGTTAAGAAGGGAGATCTTTTTTTTTTTAAGATTTTATTTATTTATTTGAGAGAGCAAGAAAGAGCACAAGCAGGGGGAGCAGCAGACAGAGGGAGAAGCAGGTTCCCCGCTGAGCAGGGAGCCCTATGCGGGACTTGATCCCAGGACCCTGGGATCGTGACCTGAGCCGAAGGCAGATGCTTAACTGACTGAGCCACCCAGGCGCCCCAAGAAGGTAGATCTTAAGTGTTCTCACCCCAAATACTAAAGAAGAAAATAAAAGAAAATGGTAGCTATGTGAGGTGTTGAGTACATTAATTAGCTTGATTGTGGTGATCATTTCATAGTGTATATGTACGTGAAGACATCAAGTTGTACACCTTAAATATATACAGTTTTATGGGTTAATCCTACATTTGTTTTTTAAAAAATTTTATTTATTTATTTTTAAGTAAACCATATACCCAGTGTGGGGCTGGAATTCACAACCCCAAGATCAAGCGTCGTATGCTCTACCGACTGAGCCAGCCAGGCTCCCCAATACTATATTTATTTGTTAATCCCAAAGCTGAAAAAACCCCTCCCTTGTAGGCTACTGATTTAAAGCTTTGAAGTGGTAGGTGTGTACACACATATGTACCTCCAAATTGCTAAACCTTCTTAATCCCTTATCTGAAATAATTTTTAAACATATCCTGTTCTTTTTTTTTTATTAGCCATAATCCTAGCCCATATCATCCCGATAGCACCTAGAGACTATTGCGGTATCTTTTACATTGTTCTGTTTCTAGCTGTTTTCAGATCCATCTATGCATAGCTGTTAAAAACTGAACCCTACTTTCTTCTTCCCAACTGTCTTTCATTCAGTGAAAATAGATGTATTCTTTTTCTGGTTGGAAAAATAACACATGTTTAGTGGCTCAGTTGATTAGGTGTTGGACTCTTGATTTCAGCTCAGCTCATGATTTCAGAGTCGTGAGATTGAGCCCCTAGTTAGGCTCTGAGCTGGATGTGGAGCCTGCTTAAGATCTCTCCCTCTCCCTCTGCCGCCTTCCCTTTCCACGCCCCCAGCACTCTCTCTGTCTAAAAGAAAAAAAAAAAAACACCTGTTTATTCACAATGTACAAAAATAAAATACAGAAAAATATAAAGAATAAAGTAAATCATCACCTGAATTTCACCACCCTGAGATAACTGTCCTTACTTAATATATTGGTTACCATCCCTTCATTCATCTCTTGCGTATATTTACACATAAATGCAATTTTACAATTCTTTTTTAAAAGATTTTATTTTTATTTATTTATATATATTTTTAAGGATTTTATTTTTAAGTAATCTCTGCACCCAATGTAAGCCTCGAACTTAGAACCCCAATATCGAGTTGCATGCTCTACTGACTGAGCCAGCCAGGTGCCCCAATTTTACAATTCTTTTTTTTTTTTAAGATCTTATTTATTTATTTGACAGAGAGAGACACAGCGAGAGAGGGAACACAAGCAGGGGGAGTGGGAGAGGGAGAAGCAGGTTTCCCGCCGAGCAGGGAGCCTGATGCGGGACTTGATCCCAGGACCCTGGGATCATGACCTGAGCCGAAGGCAGACACTCAACCAACTGAGACACCCAGGCATTCCTACAATTTTTTGTTTGTTTGTTTGTTTGTTTCTTTCTTTCTTTCTTTCTTTCTTTCTTTCTGAGAGTGTGAGCATGCGTGGGTGGGGGGAGCGGGGAGGGGTAGGAGGAGAGGGAGAGAATCTTTTTTTTAATTTTATTTTATTATGTTATGTTAGTCACCATATTACATCATTTGTTTTTGATGTAGTGTTCCATGATTTATTGTTTGCGTATAATACCCAGTGCTCCATGCAATACATGCCCTCCTTAATCACCAGGCTAACTCATCCCCCCACCCCCCTCCCCTCTAAAACCCTGTTTATTTCTCAGAGTCCATAGTCTCTAATGGTTCGTCTCCCCCTCTGATTTCCACCCCTTCATTTTCCCCTTCCTACTATCTTCTTTTGTTTCATTAACATATAATGTGTTATTTGTTTCAGAGGTACAGGTCTGTGATTCAACAGTCTTACACAATTCACAGCGCTCACCATAGCACATACCCTCCCCAATGTCTATCACCCAGCCACCCCACCCCTCCCACCCCCCTCCACTCCAGCAACCCTCAGTTTGTTTCCTGAGATTAAGAGTCTCTTATGGTTTGTCTCCCTCTCTGGTTTCATCTTGTTTCATTTTTTCCTCCCTTCCCCTATGATCCTCTGTCTTGTTTCTCAAGTTCCTCATATCAGTGAGATCATATGATAATTCTTTCTCTGATTGACTTATTTCGCTTAGCATAATACCCTCTAGTTCCATCCCCGTCGTTGCAAATGGCAAGATTTCATTTTTTTGATGGCTGCATAAAATTACATTGTATATATATATATACCACATCTTCTTTATCCATTCATCTGTTGATGGACATCTAGGCTCTTTCCATAGTTTGGCTATTGTGGACATTGCTGCTATAAACATCGGGGTGCACATACCCCTTCGGATCCCTACATTTGTATCTTTGTGGTAAATACACAGTAGTGCAATTGCTGGGTCATAGGGTAGCTCTATTTTCAACTTTTTGAGGAACCTCCATGCTGTTTTCCAGAGTGGCTGCACCAGCTGCACCAGCTTGCAGGAGAGAAAATCTTAAGCAGGCTCCACACTCAGCTGAAATCAAGAGTCCGATGCTTAACTGACTGAGCCACCCAGATGCCCCATTTATAAGGATTTTATTTTTAAGTAATCTCCACACCCAACATGGGGCTTGGACTCATGACCCTGAGATCAAGAGTCTCATACTCTTCGGACTGAGTCAGCCAGGAGCCCCTTAAGTTTACAATTCTTGATTGTTTGCTTGTTAGTCTCCACTGCATAACCAGTGTTAATGACTGGGTGTGTATATCCTTTAGCTCTTTATTCAGGTTCATATAACTGTTAAAAATAATCATTTTGTCATCGGGGCCCCAAAGCAGCTTGCCCTTATGCATAGAATTTTATAAAATCTTTTCTGGAAAGAGTTGCAACGTGCCTGTGATGCTCCTCTAAACAGACACATATAGAGGATTAAAAAACATTATTCATTTATTTTTTTATTTTTTATCATTTTTATTTTTTAAAGATTTTATTTATTTATTTGACAGAGAGAGACACAGCGAGAGAGGGAACACAACCAGGGGGAATGGGAGAGGGAGAAGCAGGCTTCCTGCTGAGCAGGGAGCCCAATTCGGGGCTCGATCCCAGGACCCTGGGATCATGACCTGAGCCAAAGGCAGACGCTTAATGACGGAGCCCCCCAGGTGCCCCTAAAAACCATTATTCATTTTTTTTTAAAGATTTATTTATTTATTTGAGAGAGCCAGAATGAGAGAGAGAGAGAGAGTATATGAGAGGGGGGAGGGTTAGAGGGAGAAGCAGGCTCCTCGCCGAGCAGGGAGCCCGATGCGGGACTCGATCCAGGGACTCCAGGATCATGACCTGAGCCGAAGGCAGTCGCTTAACCAACTGAGCCACCCAGGCGCCCCAAAACCATTATTCATTTTTAAAGAAGTATCATGTGATAAACTTTTTTTTTTGTCTCTTATGTTTCTTGCTCAACAGTGAGATCTCCGACTTGAATGGTAAGATCTAATTAATTCCTTTTACTGTCTGCACAGTATTCCATGGTATGGATATATAATTTATTCACTTATTTCTCTGTGGAAGGGCATTCTTTCTGCTATAAACATCATTGTGTATGTATTTGTGTAAGTCTCCTTAAACTGGTATTTATATTTCTTGGGGATAGAGTCACAGGTGTGGAATTGCTGGGACAAAAGGTATGTGTAGTTTTAATTTTTATAGATATTCTCAGATTGCTTTCCCAAAAGGCTGAAAACAGTCAGATGAACACAAGCAGTTTTATGAAAATACACTCTTCCTTCCCTATCCTGCCAGCAGTAGGTTTTGGCACTTAAATTTTGCCAATCTAATGGGTGAGAAATACCTTGTTATTTTGTTTTTAATTTGTGTTTCTCGAACTGCTATTGTTTAATTACCATTTGGATTTCCACTTCATATTCTTCGTTAATTTTCCTACTATGTTTTTTGTCTTATCAGTTTCAAGGAGCTATTTGAGTCTTACAGATATTGACCTCTTATCTGGCATATGTATAGCAAGTTTTATTTCTCAGTGTATCATTTGTCCTTCTTTATGGTATTTTTTTTCCATGGAAATGTTTACAAAGAAAAGCACATAGTAAATAAGTTTAAATTTTTCTTTATAGCTTCTGGGTGTTCCATATCCATTAAAAGAGTTCCAAAACTGCTAAATTAAACATGTGTTTGTCTAAAAGTTCTTGTAATTTTTTGGTTTTAGTGTTTAAACTTATGTTTTTATTATGTCTCAAATTTTTTAAAGTGGCATATTGTAGAGAGTTTAAATTAATTTTATTCTAGATTGGTGGGCAATTGTGCCATTCTCTTTTTATTAAATAAATTGCCCCTTTTCTACTGAATCGAATTACCAGCTTTGTCATATATCAAAGACCCACATATACTCGTCTCTCTTTCTACACTTTGTTTTGTTCCACTGATCTATTAGTCTATTCCTATGCTAATATCATACCATTTTGTTTATAATGGCTTCAGGATATATTTGAAATCTTTTATCTTTATTTTATTTTGTTTTTAAAGATTTTATTTATTTATTTGCGAGAGAGAGAATGAGAGAGAGAGGGGAGAAGGTCAGAGGGAGAAGCAGACTCCCCACCGAGCAGGGAGCCCGATGTGGGACTCGATCCTGGGACCCCAGGATCATGACCTGAGCCGAAGGCAGTTGCTTAACCAACTGAGCCACCCAGGCGACCCTATATTTAAAATCTTTTAAAGCAGATAGCACATAAGGGTAGCTGTCTGGCTTGGTCGGTGGAGCATGCAAATCTTGATCTCAGAGTCCTGAGTCTGAGCCCCATGTTGGGCTTGGAGCCTACCTTAAAAAAAAAAACAAAAAAAACCCAGCTATCACATACTGTTTTTATTTTCTATAACTTTATTAGCTATTCTTAAACATTTATTTTTCCATTGAAGCATTAAGATCATGTACTCTGTTTATAAAATAAGAGAGACCCGGGGCGCCTGGGTGGCTCAGTCGGTTAAGTGTCTGCCTTTGGCTCAGATCATGATCTCGGGGTCCTGGGATGGAGCCCTACATTGGGCTCCCTGCTCAGCGGGGAGCCTGCTTTTCCCTCTCTCTCTGCTCCTCCCTCTGCTCCCCCCTTGCTTGGGCTCTCTCTGTCAAGTAAATAAATAAGATCTTTAAAAAAATAAAATAAGGGAAACAAAAATTATGGGATCCTAATTGTAATTGCATTAAATTTATATACTCATTTTGGGGGGGGGTGCCTGGGTGGCTTAGTTGGTTAAGTGTCTGACTCTTGATCTTTGGCTCAAGTCATGATCTCAGGGTCAATGCCCAGCAGCGGAGAAGGAAAATCATTGCAACGGATGCTCCAGAGTGTCATTGCCTATTGCATGCAAACATACCCACCAATGAGGTCATCAAGGGTTAAGCTGTTAAGTAATTACTGTCTTAAATGCTTTATATTATGTTGAAATCTTTGGTGGATGGTTGCGTAGGTATCTCAGTGTGTTAGTGATAGTTGAGGAAATTGATTGGTATTGAGAGGGTTGGGAACACATTATATTTTATTATTTTATTATTTTTTAAAAGATTTTACTTATTTATTTGAGAGAGAGAGCATGAGGGGGGAGGAGGGGCAGAGGGAGAAGCAGATTTCCTGCTGAGCAGGGAGCCAGATGCTGCTGGATCCCAGGACCCAGAGATCATGACCTGAGGCGAAGGCAGATGCTTAACCGACTGAGCCACCCAGGCGCTCCGCATTATTTTATTTTAAAACAATGTACTGTAGGCTCCTGCTTTTAGAAAATTTGTTAGGCAACCCGTTTTTAGGCCTTGAATAGATTCTGATGATGAGTGATACCTGTGCCCCACAAACAGTAGATTTCCCCTGCCATACCAGTGAAAAACAAATTCGGGATAAAATGGGAAAAGATACATTCCCAATGGCAATGGCTGTTTGGGGAGCCAGAGGAGAGTTTGACCTTGCCTGTGGTTAGGCAATGTCTATGACGGCTCCCAATGATCCCAGCTTCCAGGCATTCATGCCCTTATGGAACGAACCATAGGTTGCATGTGGCTTAACCTGCTTGACTTGCTTCTAATGAACAGAATCTCACACAGATCATGGATGTGACTTTTGAGATTATGTCACAAAAAGACTGTGACTTTCTTCTTGCCTCTCTTCCTCTCTGATCTCTCACTCTGGGGGAAGCCAGCTGCCATCTTTTTAGTAGCCCTAAGGGGAGGTCCTTGTGGCAAGGGACTGATGTCTCTGGCCAATAGCTGAGAAGGATTTGAAGCCTTGCCATCAGCCATATGAGTGAGCTTAGAAGCAGATCTGCCCAAATCAAGTCTTGAGGTGACTACAACCCTGGTGGACACCTCGATTGCAGCCTTATGAGAGACTTGAGATGGGGGCATCCGCTAAGCCACCACCAGATTCCTGATCCACCAAAACCGTGAGATAAGAAATATTTGCTGTTTTAAGCCCCTAAGTTTTGGGGTGATTTGTTATGCAGCAGTAGATGAATCATATACCATCAGAATGTAAGGGATGTGAAGAGAGGCCCCAAGAATATCTGGTTCACTACTCTCTCTCTCTAGCACGTGGCACAGAGCATAGTGCAAAGTAGGCTTTCAGTAAATATTTGTTGAATGAATGAATGAATGAATAAAAAGGCCAAGAGAATTGTCTTTTTCCCAACTCTGTCACATTTTGTCATCTGGGCCCCAAAGCAGCTTGCCTTTAGGCATAGAATCTTATAAAATCTTTTCTGGAAAGAGTTGCAACGCGCCTATGATGCTCCTCTAAACACAAGACCTAGACTGAGTCCAGAGAACCAGGCAGGGAACAAACTGAGGCTGTCACCTCTCCCTCTTGTGCCAGAGACACATTTTCCCCCAAAGTATCCTGCTGTGCAGAAATGCAGCTCTGCTTTCCAAAGAGGGCACCTTTATTATCTTTTATTTTTTAAGTAAGCTCTACACTCAACATGGGGCTCGAACTCATGACCTTTAGAGATCAAGAGTCACATGCTCAATGAACTGAGCCGGCCAGGCGCCCCATACAGGGTACCTTGAACATTATCATCCCTAAATGTGGAAATTGAATCCCCGTTTTCACTTCAGGAGAGAGTCTTTGTTTAACATCTGGGTGTTTTTTTCTCAGAACAAAGGAAGAGTCCGCTTCAAAGGAGCACTGGCAACTCCACCACTCACTAGAAAGAAATTGCTTTTAGTGTGGAAATGACATTTTGTTGTTGCTGTTTTTCTTCCTTGTCAGCTTTATCCACTGAGGTTAAAAAAAGTGCCTTAGGGGTTTAGGTTTTCACACGGGCCCCCTTGGAATACTGTAGCCCGGAGACCCCACGCTATTTACCAGGCAACTGCCCTGGCTCAGTTTCTCCCTGGGATTTGTAACTTTATATCATAAAGGCTTTTTTTCTTGTGAATCTCTGTGAGAGGAAAGGTGCATTGACAATGCCAAAGATTTAAAAAAAAAAAAAAAAGGATATTAAAAATAGAGGCTAGTTCATGTTACCAGATCTGGCCGCAGATCACCTGGAAAAGACTATAAAATTTTAAGTGGTCATATTTTTCTCCTGTGAAAATGAAGCTCAGATAAAACAACCTGGTAAATTATTTCTGAACACTTTTCATTGGTTCTGTGAATAGGGAAAACACCCTGAATAGTTCCAACCCATTTTGTTAGCTCCGTAGATAGTATTGTAGCTTAAACTTTTTTTTTAGATTTTTTTTTTTTTTAATTTATTTGACAGAGAGAGACACAGCGAGAGAGGGAGCACAAGCAGGGGGAGTGGGAGAGGGAGAAGCAGGCTTCCTGCTGAGCAGGGAGCCCGATGTGGGGCTCGATCCTAGGACCCCGGGATCATGACCTGAGCCGAAGGCAGACGCTTAACGACTGAGCCACCCAGGTGCCCCTTGTTTTTTTTTTTTTTTAAGATTTTATCTATTTGTCAGAGAGAGAGAGCACAAGTGGGGAGCGGCGGACAGAGGGAGAAGCAGGCTCCTGATGTGGGACTCGATCCCAGGACCCTGGGATCATGACCTCAGCCCATGGCAGATGCTCAACTGACTGAGCCAGCCAGGTGTCCCTTAAACTTGTTCTTACCTAAAAAACTGTACTTCTCTGTTCTAACTTCATAGAGAAACATGGTTTTCCCCCAAGATAAATGCTGTGGATATGAGCATTTCAGGGTTGTTTACATCAAAATTCAGAACTGAATTCAACGGACTTCTATAGAGTGTACTATGTGGACACACTTCCTGTCCTCAAGGAGTTTATAATCTACTAAGAATTAGAAGAAATATCATGATAATGACATCTTTTTTTAAAAAAGATTTTATTTATTTACTTGAGAGTGAAGCAGAGGCAGAGCCAGAGGGAGAAGCAGACTCCACGTTGAGCACAGAGCCCAATGTGGGGCTCGATCCCAGGATCCCAAAATCATAACCTGAGCCAATATCAGGAGTCAGACGCCCAACCGAATGAGCCACCCAGGCGCCCCAATTTTTATCTTATTTTTAAAGTTTATTTATTTTTAAGTTATCTCTACACCCAATGTGGGGCTCAAACTCACGACCACCAAGATCAAGAGTTATATGCTCTTCCGACTAAGCCCAACAGGTGCCCCATCTTAATTTTACAGATAAATAAGTGAATCCTACGGAGGTCAAATAATTTACCCAAGGTCAGACCCACAGGTGATAGTGGCATTGGGGAGAAAGCCCAGGTCTGTCTGCTGGAGTTCTTAAGTGACAAAGATCTATAATATAAAGTTGATTAAGGTGACTCTGGAATGAAAACCTATTGGTTAGCCTCCAGGAAACCAAAGTTGGTGGGTCCCTTGTGGTGGGAGAATAGAAAGTAGGGTTGCAGAGTTGACACTTAAAGGAACTGATGGAAGGGCATCACCGGGTGTGGAGCCTGAGGCTGAATTTTACTCACGTGTGGAAACTTCACCTGACCTGCATAGAGCGAGGCCTGACACAGTGAAAGCTCTCTTTTGATTCTGTGGGAGATGGTGAGTGATTGTTTTAAGTCAGTAGTGATTTAGCTCATTAATCCCCCTACAAGACAAGACAGAATTTGGTAAGTGGCATAAGAGAGATTTATATAAAATGCCATTGGGGTTCAGATTAAAGAAATAACGAAAGCTGGTAGTTTCAGAATGCTTTCTCTGCACCAAGCACTATGCTGAGTGCCTTACATGCATCATCTCACTCAGTCCCCACCGCGCTTACCTTATTGAAGTGGGTGGCTCAGTTGGTTTGGCTTCCGACTCTTGATTTTGGGTTGGGTCATGATCTCAGGGTCATGGGATCAAGCCCAGGGTTGGGCTCCATACTCAGTGAGGAGTCTGCTTGAGAATCTCTCTCTTTCTCTCCCTCTGCCCCTCCCCTGCTCTCTCTCTCTCTCTCTTTCTCTTGAGATTCTCTTTCCCTCTACCTCTGCCCCTCCTCTCCCCGCCTCTAAAAAAGAAATAAATAGGGACACCTGGATGGCTCAGTTGGTTAAGCTGACTTTGGCTCAGGTCATGATCTTGGGGTCCTGGGATCCAGCTCGGGAGTCCAGCTCTGCACTCAGCGGGAAGTCTGCTTCTCCCTCTCCTTCTGGCCCTCCTGCTGCTTCTACTCTCTTTCTCTCTCAAATAAATAAAATCTTTAAAAATAAAAAATAAATACATAAATCTTTAAAAAAAAGAAGAAAAGAAGGTGAGTATAACGAATGGGGTAAGAGAAAAGAGAAGTAAAACATGATAGGCAACTTGAATAAATTTGGACAGTTCAGGATAATGGCAGTGAATGGGGATATATACTGTTCCTTTTAAATTGTTGATTATATTGTGAGTCATATGATCCCTTCCTTCCAAAAGGCTTCTACGTGTAATATCCTCTTGATAGTGGTGTCTAGGGGGATTCATGGAGAAGGAACTGCATTCTGTGGTTAGGTGGGTCTATATGGGACAGAGACAAGAATGACTACAGAAAGCAAGATGTTTCTGAGACCATGAGCTTAGTGGAAAGAAGAAATTTAAGTCTCAGAGTTCTGGAATTAGACTCAGTGAGGGACCACTACTCATTAATCCTGCGGCTTTTAGAAAGTCAACTAACCTCTTAAGCCTCAATTTCTTCATCTTGAAAGTGGGGACAAAAATAGAACCTATCTCATAAAGCTGCTGTGTGTGATGAGTAACTGACATCATGGTTGTAAAATGTTTGGAATCACCCCAGACACATAATTCAGTGCCTGATAAATGTTAGCTATGGGAATGAGCAAGGGACATCCAGCAGTTTGTGGAATGGGGGCTTAAGACACTTTTCTTCTAACTATTGAAAGGAAGGAGGAGGCCAGAAGGAGGGGGTCTTGGGAACACCCAGGCTGGAAACATCTGGGTTGCTCTGGGGAGGAAGACTAGGTCTGTAGGAGCGGAGTATGCATAGGAAGAATGAAATTAACCAAGTTCCTGGAAGACAATCAAGGGACAATAGCTTTTGAAATTAATTCCATCAATGATGAGCGTTTCTCATTTCACTGTTGCTCTTTCTGTCTCACAGTTTGGCTCTGTTTTTAGCCATTGTGCCACTGAGTGAGTGCCTACCTCCATTCCCATTTATCTTTTATTATGACAAATTACAAGAATGCAGAAAAGCATAGAGAAAAACATCATGAACACTTATGTGCCCACCACCCAATTCTATCAAAACTTGTCGTCTTATTTTCTTCACTTCTTTTTATTTACTTACTTTTTAGAAACAAAACAAAACAAAACAAAACACATTATACATACAATGGAAGCTCACCGGATACTTCTCCTTCCCTTGCAGTCTGTGAATGCCTCTCTCCAGAATACAATTCTATGGAATACAATGTGAATTACACTCCCTGGAGATGTGCAGTACTGAACCCAGAGTTAGATGTTTGTCATTCTTATGCATGTTTTAGTACTTTTAACACCTAAGACCGTATCCCTAAACAATATTCTTTTACCGGTTTAAGCCTTACTAGTGGTACTACTTGGTACTGAACATTCTGCACCTTGCTTTTTTAAATCACTCTGGGGCGCCTGGGTAGCTCAGTTGGTGGAGCATTCCGCTTTGATTTCGGCTGGGGTCCTCTTCTCAGGGTTGTGGGATCGAGACTCGTGTGGGGCTCTGCACTCAGCGGGGAGTCCGCTTGACATTCACTCCCTCTCTCTTTCTGCCTCTCCCCCCACTCACTCACTCGCTCGCTCGCTCTCTGAATTAAAGTAATAAATCTTAAAAAAAACCAGCCCTCTGTTATTGAATTCATCCATGCCAATACATGGAGCTTCATTCATTAATTTCATTAGTTTAAAATGAAATTCCATCATATGAAGATGCTACAATTTGTCTTTTCTCTGGTTGATGGACATTGAGGTTTTTTTCTAAAATTTTTTATTGTTGCTATTGCTGCAGTGAACATTCTTGTACATTGTGCAGAGTGCAAGAGTTTCTCTAGGGAATATGCAGAAGTGGAAATTGTCCATCTTCAACTCTATCAGATATTGACAAATTGCTCTCTAAAGTAATTGTACTAGTTTAAGGGGCACCTGGGTGGCTCAGTTGTTAAGCGTCTGCCTTCGGCTCAGGTCATGGTCCCAGGGTCCTGGGATCGAGCCCCGCATCAGGCTCCCTGCTCCGCGGGAAGCCTGCTTCTCCCTCTCCCACTTCCCCTGCTTGTGTTCCCTCTCTCGCTGTGTCTCTCTCTGTCAAATAAATACATTTTTTTTTTTAAATAAAGTAATTGTACTAGTTTAAAATAGTTGTACTAGTGTACTTACTCCACCAGGGGTGTATGAGTTAGGACTATTTCACATCCTTATCAACAGTTGGTATTATCAGATCTTACAACATTTGTCAATCTAATAACTAGGAAATATCTTTTTCTATTAATTTAGTTATTCTGTTATTTTAATTTTTTAAATATAGTTGGTGAGGTTGAGTATATTTTCATAAATTTATTGACCATTTGGCTTTCCTCCTCTGTGGCTTACTTGTTCATGTCCTGTAAGGATTAAATGAAGTAATATGAGTAAAGCAATTGGAACAATGCCTAATACAAAGTACACAATATGTGTTAGCTATCATTATTTGCCTGTTTTCCTATTGGTTTGTTATTGATTTGTAGTTATTACATATTTGTATATAAATCCTTTGTTATGTGAGTTGCAAATATTTTCTCTGAGTCTGTAGCTTGTATTTTCATTTTTTATAGTTTGCATACATTTTAGATTTCAATGAGTCAAATTTATCATTTTCCTATATGTTTTTGTAAGTTTCATGTCCTGTTAGCAAAATCTCTATCCTGATTTCATAAATACAGTCTCCGCTCTTTTCTTTTTTTTTAAATTTATTTATTTACTTGAGAGAGAGAGAGAATCTTCAGACTCCCTGCTGAGCATGGAGCCTGACACAGGCCTCGATCTCACAACCCTGAGTTCGTGATCCAAGCTGAAACCAAGAGTCTAACACTTAACTGACTGAGCCACCCAGGTGCCCAAAGACAGTCTCCTCTCTTTCCTTATAAAAAAAATTTAGGTTTAATTTTCACATTTAGATTTTTAAATATACATGCACTTTATTTTTGTGTGTGGCATGAGGTAGGAATGTAGTTTGTTTGTTTGTTTTTCCAGAGGATAACTGACCCCATTTACTGAATAAGTCATCCTTTCCCCATTGCTATGTAATTTCACTTCTGTTGTGTTTTAAGTTTGTGTAGGTCTGTTTTGTAGTTTTCTATTTGGTTATTTTGAGCTATTAGTCCCTTCACTGTTACCATATGTCATAACAACTCTACTTCTATCATAAAATCTATATAGCAAGTTTCTTCTATTTTGCTTTTCTTCATAAATGTTCTCACTCGTCTTGGCTCTTTGTTCTTCCATATGGATTTAGAATCAATTTATAACCTCCCACAAAAATATATTTTTTTAATAATCTTTTTTTTTTTTTAGATTTAATTTATTTGACAGAGAGAGACACAGCGAGAGAGGGAACACAAGCAGGGGGAGTGGGAGAGGGAGAAGCAGGCTCCCCACGGAGAAGGGAGCCCAATGTGGGGCTCGATCCCAGGACCCTGGGATCATGACCTGAGCTGAAGGCAGACGCTTCACGACTGAGCCACCCAGGTACCCCTCACAAAAATATTTTTTAAGGTTTTATTTATTTAAGTAATCTCTACACCCAGTGTGGGACTCGAACTCAGGACCATGAGATCAAGAGTCGCATGCTCTTATGACTGAGCCAGCCAGGTGCCCCAAAAATCTTTTTTATTGAAGTGTAGTCGACATACAATATTAGTTTAGTTTCAGGTATACAACATAGCAATTTGATATTTATATACATTACGAAGTGATCACCGTGATAAGTACAATTACCATATGTGACCATACAAAATGTTTACAGTATTGTCAAATATATCCCTCTGCTGTGCATTATATCCCTGTGACTTATGTATTTTATAACTGGAAGATTGTACCTCTTAATCCCCTTCACCTATTTCATGCATTCCCCCGCCCCCTCCCCTCTGGCAACCACCAGTTTGTTCTCCTTATTTGTGAGTCTGTTTCTGTTTTTTGTTTGTTTTTTAGATTCTACATGTAAGTGAAATTATATGGTATTTGTCTTCCTCTGACTTATTTCACTTACCATAATACTCTCTAGGACTATCCATGTTGTCACAAATGGCATGATTTCATTCTTTTTTATGGCTGAGTAATATTCCCCTCTGTATATATACCACATCTTCTTTATCCATTCATCTTTTGAATTGGTGTTTTTGTTTTCTTTGGGTAAATACCCAGCAGTGTAATTACTGGATTATGTGGTATTTCTATTTTCAGTTTTTTCAGGAACCTCCTGAAAATTTTGTTTTTTTTTCCACAGTGGCTGCACCAATTTACATTTCCACCAACAGGGCACAAGAGTTCCCTTTTGCCACATCCTCTCCAGCATTTTTTATTTCTTGTCTTTTTGATACTGGCCATTCTGACTGGTATAAAGTGATATATCTCGTTGTGGTTTTGATTTGCATTTCCCTGACGATTAGTAATGTTGAGCATTCTTTCATGTGTCTGTTGGCCATTTGTATGTCTTCCTTTGAAAAATGTCTGTTCAGATCCTCTGTTCAGATCCAATGTTTTATAAATGAATTATTTGTTTCTTTGGTGTTAAGTTGTATGAGTTCTTTATATATTTTGGATATTAACCCCTTATCAGATATGTAATTTGCAAATATCTTGTCCCATTCAGCAGGTTGCCTTTTCATTTTGTTGATCGTTTCCTCTGCTATGCAAAAGCTTTTAGTTTGATGTAGTCCCAATAGTTTGCTTTTGTTTCCATTGCTTGAGGAGACCTATCCAGAAAAATATTACTAAAGCCAATGTCTAGGAGATAATTGCCTATGCTTACATTTAGGAGTTTTATGGTTTCAGATCTCATATTTAGGTCTTTTTAAAAAAATTTTTTTGAATTCATGACCCCAAGACCAAGAATTGCACACTCTTCTGACTGAGCCAGGCAAGCACCCCCACATTTAGGTCTTTAATCCATTTTGAGCTTATTTTTGTGTGTGGTATAAGAAAGTGGTCCAGTGGTTTCATTCTTTTCATGTAGCTACCCAGTTTTCCCAACACCATTTATTAAAGAGATTGTCTTTCACCCATTTTATATTCTTGCCTCCATTGTCCCAGATTAGTTGATCATATAAGCATATGTTTATTTTGGGGATCTTGTTCTGTTTTGTTGAGTTATGTATCTATTTTGTGCCAGCATCATCCTGTTTTGATTACTACAGCTTTGTAGTATCGCTTGACGTCTCAGATTGTGAAACCTCCAGCTTTGCTTTTCTAGTTTTTTAAGATTTTATTTATTTATTTGATGGAGAGAGAGAGAGCACAGGCAGGGGAAGTGGCAGGCAGAGGGAGAGGCAGGCTCCCTGCTGGGAGCCAGACTTGGGGCTCGATCCCAGGACCCCGGGATCATGACATGAGCTGAAGGCAGATGCTTAACCAACTGAGCCACCCAGGCACCCGTTTTTCTTTTTCAATATTGCTTTGGCTATTAGGAGTCTTTTGTGGTTCCATACAAATTTTAGGATTATTTGTTCTAGTTCTGTGAAAAATACCGTTGGTATTTTTAAAAAAAGATTTTATTTCGTTGTGTGTGAGAGAGTGTGCAAGAGAGAGCATGAGGGGCAGAGGGAGAGGGGCAAGCAGACTCCCCACTAGCAGGGAGCCCTATGTGGGGCTCGATTCCAGGACCCCAGGATCATGACCTGAGTGGAAGGCAGACGCTTAACTGACTGAACCAACCAAGTGCCTCTACAGTTTGCATTTTGATAGGGATTGTGTTGAGTCTGTAGATTGCTTTGGGTAATATGGACATTTTAACAATATTCTTCCAATCCACGAGCATGGTATATCTTTCCGTTTGTGTCATCTTCTTTTTCTTTCACCAATGTCTTATAGTTTTAAGAATGCAGATCTTTTACTTCCTTGGTTAAATTTATTCCTAAATATATTATTCTTTTTGGTACAATAAATGGGATTGTTTTCTTAATTCCTTTTTCTTCTACTTCATTATTAGTGTAGACTTTTGTATATTGATTTTGTATTCTGCAACTTCACTGAATTCATTTATTCTAATCGTTTTTTTTGGCGGAGTCTTTAGGGCTTTTGTCATAATCTGAAAATAGTGACAGTTTTCCTTCTTCTTTACCACTTTAGTTACCTCTTATTTCTTTTTCTTGTCTGATTGCTGCAGCTAGATAGGGTCAGTGTTTTATAAATGTACTTGAAATGAATTTATTTTTTAATTGTTATGTTCATGATTATATAAGTATGTATTTTTATTGTTTTTTTTTTTTTAAGATTTTTTTATTTATTTATTTGACAGAGAGAGACACAGCGAGAGAGGGAACACAAGCAGGGGGAGTGGGAGAGGGAGAAGCAGGCTTCCTGCAAAGCAGGGAGCCTGATGTGGGGCTCGATCCCAGGACCCTGGGATCGTGACCTAAGCCGAAGGCAGGCGCTTAACGACTGAGCCACCCAGGCGCCCCAATATGTATTTGTAAAAGTATAGTTATTTGTTCACTTCTTCAACATAATTACTAGGTTCTGAAGGTCTAGCTTTGAAGGCTTATTTACATGTTGGTATAAACATGTCACCTTTGTTGATCACGAAATATGTAATTTATTTAAGTTACTAAATGTGTTTTTTTTTACATTTTTTCTTCTAATATTTTATTTAAATTCAAGTTAGTTCAATACAGAAATTGTGTACATTTTTATCTAATTGTTTTTTTAATGCATGGATGTGATTATTTAAGTACACATGTCAAAGAGTCTTTTAAGTATCTGAACTTTTGTATTTGTTATCATAACATGTTTATATTTTCACTCTACAATTTTCTCTTGGACTTTCTGGTATTTTCATAGCAAATTATTTTTTGTTAAATAATCTCTATACCCAACATGAGGCTTAAACTCATGATCCCAAGATAGAGAGTTGCATGCTCTACCGACTGTCATAGCAAATTTTGAATCTTCCTAGCTTTGCTAAGTATTTTGCTCCCTTCTTACATTTCAAGAATATTAAACAGAGCTAGAACTTGAAGTGAAAATTTAGTAAAATAGAAACCTCCAGAACATCTCCTGGGTCTTATTAAAATAAGATAGCAGGTGCTGTTGCTATAACACTCAAAGGCTATGTTGCTTTAAATTGTAGCTCTGCTCCCTGAGGCTCAAACCTCAGTAGACCCCTGATTTAACTATCACTGCATTGTATGGAACATACATTAACAAATCAGAGTGTCCTAGAAATCTGAATATGAATGAGTCTTGGCTGAATACCCTTATTTGGCTAATTTGAAAGGCCTTACAAAATGCGTTGGTGTTCTTGGACCCACTATAATTTGTAATGAGTCTAAGAATCTAAAGAATCATTACCATAGGGCTCCAGAATAAAATGAATCTTTTTTTGTTGTTATTATATTTTACCTCTATCTTTGATGTGATGCTTTTAAAGTGGAACAGAGAATAGTAACCAGATGCAAGCAAATGGAGACTATCACATTTCAAAATCTAAAAATTTCCCAGGTGCCAGTGATTCACATTTATGTTTTAAATAATTCCATATATTGCTTGGAAATTTAGAAGGTTTCGGGGTGGGGTTGTTTCCCCTGGAGAGATGCTCAGTTTGTATAATAACTGTGTTGGCTTCTAGAGTTTTTAGGGGGTTGGCGAGTGTTGTGGCTTTCTCTCTGGTGGTCGGATTTTGGACATTAGCTGCCTGAAACGATGCTTTTCTTGGCCTTTCTTTTAGATCACAGAAAGGGAATCATTATTTTTTTGTTATTTGGAAGTAGACGAAGAAATGATATTCTAAATTATTTGAGAGGATGGTTAGGGTTAAGACTATGTAAACCCTCTTTAGGAGAAGACCTCAAGAAGGTAATATCACGTTATGCTTGCATAAACCGGAGTCTAAAATGTTATAGCTGTCTGCACAGCTAACCCTCAAATTTACAGAGATCTATTCCCACACTTTTTAAGTTGCATGCTTGGAATTTGGCATTTGGTTTCCCACGGAAATAATGCTATATTTGATTAAGGTTCAAGGTGGGCCTACAGAAACTCAATTTCACCCGCAGCGTGACTGAAATATTGTTGCATCTTTGATTTTAAACTTTGTTTCTTTTAAGCTTTGTGAAGTACACTTAAAGTACAAAATCCCTTCAAAAAGCACCAAACGCTCCCGGTCCTATGCAGCCTGGCCCAGATTTGGGAACTCAGCTGATGTGTTGTACATTGCTCGATCCTCCCCAAAAGCACTGCTAGCAATTGGAAGGAATGATGTTTCCTGGACCTCAAGGTTCATCGACGTCTGGATGCTTCTGTTTCGGCTTTTCTAGGTCTCAGGGATCAAGCAGCACCTCTCACCAAGAAGGGACAGAATGAGGTGGACCGTGGCTGCATTAGCACGTCTGTATCTGGTGTCACCTACCCACCCACATAGCCAGACGGAGCCCTAGCAGGCAGCAACTGGGAGCAGGGAAACCGGCTTCTTTCAATCAGTCATGCTGTGGACTGGAGTGAGGACAGCTCCCACAGAGCTGCTGAAGCTCCAGCCTGCCCTAGCGAGATGGGAGGGAAGTTGGGAAGGAGAGTAAGTTCATTAAAATACCAGGGGATTGGCACATTGATTTTTTTTTAAAGATTTTATTTATTTATTCATGAGAGACAGAGAGAGAGAGAGAGGCAGAGGCAAAGGGAGAAGCAGGCTCCCCGACACGGGATTTGATCCCAGGACCCTGGGATCATGACCCGAGCCAAAGGCAGATGCTTAACCGACTGAGCCACCCAGGCACCCCAGATTGGCACGCTGATTAGCAAAATCCAGACTGGGAAACTAGTAGTCAAAAAGCCTGGGTGTTTCAACAGGTATTTAGAAGGTAAAGAAGAATGGAGGGAGAACCTATAGGTTAAAAGAGACATGGAAGACATATGTAATTTTTTAAATGGGGAAGACTAAGATATAGTATCTAGGAATGCACATATAGGTGAGAAAACTTTTTTAAGAAAAGCATGGAAGTGATGACTATAAAAGCCTAGACAGGGGGTGCCTGGAGGGGCTCAGTCAGTTAAATGTCTACCTTCCGCTCCGGTCATGATCTCGGGGTCCTGGGATCAAGTCCCGTGTCAGGGTCCCTGCTCTGTTGGGACTCTGCTTCTCCCTCTCTCTCCCTCTCAAATAAATAAATAAATAAATAAATAAAAACAATAAAAGTCTAGACAATAGCTATGTATGAGCAAAGGGGGGACTTGTGATCTGGCCACTGAGTAGGGAAGGGGCTCCTGGGGTCACTGATGAAGATCTAGTTCTTGACCTGACGATGGTTGCAGGAATGTTGCTTTATATGAATTCATTAAGCCATACCTCTGTGTGGCATTCTTTATCTGTTTTACTTTATAATATACAGCATTAAAAAATAGAAGGGCCGGGCGCCTGGGTGGCTCAGTTGGTTAAGCGACTGCCTTCGGCTCAGGTCATGATCCTGGAGTCCTGGGATCGAGTCCCACATCAGGCTCCCTGCTCGGCGGGGAGTCTGCTTCTCCCTCTGACCCTCTCATGCTCTATCTAATTCTCTCTCTCAAATAAATAAATAAAATCTTAAAAAAAAAAAAATAGAAGGGCCTATCCACAGGGTCAAAGCGCTAATAAGCTAGACCCCTGGGGACTGACCAGGTTGTGGAAACTTTCAAAGGAAGGGAAAAAGCATTCCCATCAGAGCAGGGGTAGAGTGGAGTGGAGAAGGAAGAGACGGCTGGGGTGGGCCAGCAGGGACAGTCAGGAAGGACTTAGGGCTTGGCAAGAACGGGAGCATTTGCTAAGTAGTTTGGGGCCGAATCCAGGCTGGGGGTACTGTTCCTCACTTAGGGAACATAGATTGAGGATGCTTGTAATGGTGCTGCCCCAGATATCCTCTGGGGCCAGAAGCAAGTGTTTCACATGTTTTTGTTCCATTTCTAAACAAGGATAATGTCCCCAACCTGCCTCAGGATGTTATGAATTAACAATAATACACAGTCTGATATTTTTTTTAAGATTTTATTTGTCAGAGAGAAAGAGAGAGAAAGAGCAAGAGAGCGGCAGGCAGAGGGAGAAGCAGACTCCCCACTGAGCAGGGAGCCTGATGCGGGGCTCGATCCCGGGACCCTGGGATCATGACCTGAATCAAAGGCAGCCGCTTAACCGACTGAGCCCCCCGGGTGCCCCCATAGTCTGATATTTATTTTAAATTTTATTCTATATTTTAACAGTATGGGTCAAATTAACACAAGATTTCTAGGTCAGGAAACACCTAATAAGATGGCAAGGGTTTAAAAACAGGCAGCCTGGGAGCAGGCAAGAAACAGGGTGCAAGGAGGTGCTTAACAATATGGAGTGGGGGCCCGGTAGCTGGGTTGAAATTCAAGGTCAGGGCCCTAATCTTTTTTTTTTTTTTTTTAAGATTTTATTTATTTATTTGACACAGAGAGAGAGAGAAAGAGAGCCAGAGAACACAAGAGGGGGAAATGGCAGAGGAAGAAGGAGAAGCAGGCTCTCCACCAAGCAGGGAACCCGATACGACCCTGGGATCATGACCTGAGCTGAAGGCAGATGCTTAACCAACTGAGCCACCCAGGCACCCCTCAGGGCCCTAATCTTTAAGAATATTGTAAGAATAAAGCAGAGTCCCTGTTTGAGAGCAACTGTCGCAATAGGTAAGTTAACCAAATAGTCACAGGGCCTAATGCAAGCAACTGATAATTGGATCTGGGTTATAAGTCACAGTGTTCTAGGGCGCCTGGGTGGCTCAGTTGGTTAAGCGACTGCCTTTGGCTCAGGTCATGATCCTGGAGTCCCAGGATCGAGTCCCGCATCAGGCTCCTTGCTCAGCAGGGAGTCTGCTTCTCCCTCTGACCCTCCCCCCTCTCATCCTCTCTCTCTCTCTCTATCTCATTCTCTCTCAAATAAATAAATAAAATCGTAAAAAAAAAATAATAAGTCACAGTGTTCTAGCAGGGTCAATGGCCAGGTTGACTGTGTGCAGTCATGTGAGTTATGGAACTCAGGCTCCTTTATTTCCCCTAAATGAATAAACAGGATTTGTTCTAGAGCTTGGGGCTGACTGAATCTATAGGAGTGGGGTTGGGTTAGTCAAGTGGCTTCAGCTGTGGGAATTGGTTTGCTCTTTTACTTCTTGAATATAAATCTAACACTTTTCATAACTGTAGGTTTTTTCCTAGAGATGTGACTAGATTCGGGTTCACTTTTTAAGTTAAGAATCCCTCCTGGGTGGTGTTCTTTTTCCTTTATTGCATCTTGACATCGGAAGGTCTATACTGTCTGGTGTCTCACTTTTTATAATATTAAGGTTGATGAGTGGGGTTCATTCAGGTGGTTCAGGCTGATTTTTGCATTATAGTATCCTATCAAGCTTCAAGCTGATGATTTTAGCAGTCACTGATGATCATGGCCTAGGTCCATTATTTCTTTAGAAGGAGGAGATTGTTGATTTCCAATGCCATCATTTCTTCTGCATTAGCTAGAATTCTATAAAGAAGAAATTTCCCTCATCTACATCGTGTCTATGTTGAAATGCAGTTCTTATAGGAAAGGTAGGACAACTGTGTGATTTTTGCCTTGTAGTTATCAATTTTCAGAATGATTTTGGTGTCCAAGTAAGCTTCAGTGGTGACTAATATGTTTTTATCAGCTCATGATGAATTCAGAGATTTTTATATATTGGATGTGTCTCAGTAAATCAGTGATTTTTTACTTTGATACCCCAATTGCCCCATAGTAGGCTAGTGGGAGCCCCTTTAAAGTTGACTCATGAGGCCTCTGGGCATGACCACAGTAGTTGTTATAGCTTCCTTGCTTTCCTGCACAAGAAGACCTCCCCAGCTCATCTAGTACAGTCCCTATCCCAGACCTGGAGTCAGCGACTTCTCTAAGGAATCCTCTTTATTTCGTGGGGGATGATATTCAGAGATCATAATTTGTGTCCGGGTCCTCATTGCTACTATGTGGTCATTGCTTCTTGGACTCTTCAATGGTCAGGGCAAGAAATGACTTTTTTGTTTAAAAAAACCCCTGAGTTTATAGTGATATTTCCAATTTAAATTGAACATTGCAGGGTTTTTACCTAGCTTCGACTTTGTGTATGTATCTCCTTTCTCTTATTTTGAACATCTTGGTTCTTAATAGCATTAACATAGTTACCTATAATATAGCTCCCTATAAAAATAAAAATAGCACTATTATCATTAACAGTAAAACTACTGAATGCAGTTCAGAATTTCTTTGTAGTTCTCTGTGTCCTGACAGTATATCCAATTTGGGATGTACAGTCAAAATCCTGTGTTTTGAAGTCAAGTTGAAATAATTCTTTTCTCCATATTGCTTTGTCACCAATTTAGTATAAAGTTCAGTTCATTTGTTTCCATTTGCTTTCTATTTTTAGGGATTTTTTCTTTTTGATTAATTTTGTTCCAAAGTCAAAGTATATAACAAAGTATATTTAAAGAAATCCCAAGATCATCCCAGTGTTGTCCACCCTCCCTTGCACTATAGAGAAGCATCTTCATTAGTTATTGTTTATCCTTCATGTTGTGTCATTTTTTTTTTAAAGATTTTATTCATTTGCGAGAGACAGAGAGTGAGCGTGAGGAGGTGCAGAGGGAGAGGGACAAGCAGATTCCCTGCTGAGCGGGGACCACGACGTGGGGCTCAATCCCAGGACCCTGAGATCATGACCTGAGCTCAGGTCAGACACTTCGCTGACAAAGCCACCCAGGTGCCTCTTTATGTTGTATCATTTTGAAACTATAAGTGAATGTGGGCATGTGGAGGGAATATGTATGTTTCCCTTTAGATTAGGCTACTAAAAAGGTGCCATATTAGAAGCATTGTTTTACTCTTGCTTTTTTCCCTAGTAATAGATCCTGTTGATATACCATATCAGAATATAGAAGTCTTCCTCATTCTTTAATTTTTAAATAGCTGAATAATACCCTTTGTGGGTATGTACCATAGTTTATTTAAGCAGTTCCCAACTGGCGGACATTTGAGTTGCTTCCAGTGTTTTGCTACTACAAATGATTCTCTATTGAACGGCCTTATACATACGCTATTTTGGTTTTGTCAGTGTATCTTTGTAATAACATGGATGTAATTATTAATGTGAGCTTCAGTTGAGCAAAACTATTTCCATATCCTAGTAGCTGGTCAATAGTAAGAGCTCTTTGCCAATCTAGTGTTGATGAATGCTAGCACAGGAATAATCCTGAAGATAGCCAACACGTACACAAGTCACTTATAACTCACTGGCTCTCAATTTTCCCCAAATGCATCATGCCCACTCTAGTCTTTGGCCCTTTGCTCTTCCACAACCCACTGTCCCTAGAATTCTTACCCTTCACCATGAATTCTAATGTGAACGTTTCCTATCTTACTGTTTTGTTTCCTCTGTCCTTTGAATGTATTTTAAAACTTTTAAGTTTGTAGTTTGACTATCCAAGCAGTCTTCAAAATGATGCCTATCTTCCCCCTGCAATTAGGGTATACTGCTGCCAGATGGCAGAAGTTTCTTGGTTTGGGGGCACCTGGGTGGCTCAGTTGGGTGTCCAACTCTTGATTTTGGCTCAGGTCATGGTCTCAGGGTCATGGGATTGGGTCTCATGTGGGGCTCCTGCTCAGCAGAGAGTGTGCTTGGGATTCCCTCTCCTTCTCCCTCCGCCCCTCCCCCCTGTTCTTGCGCGCTCTCTCTCAAATATATAAATAAATCTTAAAAAAAAAAAAGTATCTTGGTTTTGTTCTCAAGGTCCAAAGGTAAAAGGATGGGCGACCTGGGCAAGTTTCTCAGAGCTGTTTCCTTATACTGTAAATTGAAAGGAATGGGTTGGGTGATTTCTAAATCCCTGTCTCTAACTTCTATGAGTCTATATAATTTCCTAATTGTTTTCAGTTTCTTCTGACCACCTTTTTTTTTTTAAGTTTCTTTTTTTTTTTAGTAATCTCTACACTCACGTGGGACTTGAACTAAGAACCCCAAGGTCAAGAGTTGCATGCTCTTGTGACCGAGCCAGCCAGGCACCCCTCACGGCCTTTTTATTTTCTCTTGGCAAGAGAAAAAAGTGAGCTATAGGTCTTTCCTAGGCTGAAGGCATATAAAACTTAGGAGTTCTAACTGAAAAGAAAAATTAGAAAAGAAAAGCCATTTTACATGTTATTTTGACCAAAGAGTGAAAATCCTCTTATCACTCTGGTTTTTTATGTTGTTGTTGTTGTTTCTTTGTTTTTTATTGTTGTGGGTTTTTTGTTTTGTTTTGTTTTGTAGCTGCTGGCTAGGTATTACTTGAATTTGCATTTGTTTGACTTGATAATTTATTTACTTATTCAACAAATACTTGTTGAAGGCCTTCCTGCCAGGCACCATTTGGTTATTATTGGCTTTGCTCCTTTTGTTGTGTTTTGTTTTTAGCTGTAGCTTGAGCTCCAAATCTGTTTTGTTTTGTTTTTTTTTTTGGAGCTTCTAATCATAAATTCAAACAATTCCCAGAACAGAAACTTCTATATAACAAATTTAAGCAATTTTCTGGACTAAACTATAAACCGGATTGATCATGTGACTTAAGTAGGTGGAAGTTATTTAGCGAGTCTCATTCATTTTGAATTATCTGACCAATAAAATTAAAAGACAAAAAAGGACTGAATTTTTGCCTGTGGTTTTTTTTTTGGTTTTGCTAAGTGAGGCTGTTAAAAAGAGGCAACTGCCACCCTAAGATAAAAAAAATCATTTCAGCGCCTAGAAAAAAATTAGAAGGGAAATATTCATCAGAAACTTGTAATAAAGGAAATTCTTTCAAATTGAATAGATGTGTAGAGCCACAGAACATTCTCTGTATTATCCTCTTTGTTTTTCTTTTCGTTTCGCCATGGACTTGTGTAAACACTGTCAGGGGCTAGTCCCAGTGTGTGGAGCGGTGTTTGGGATTCACTGTTTTAGGACGAGAACTGTATTTTATTCTGACTTGTCTTCCCATTGTGCTAAGGCTCCAAGAGACAGTCATCAAATTCAGTTGAAGTCTATCTTTGGAGTTAATGTGTTTTCACAAAAGCGGTACTGTTTTGACTGAGGAGGTGGTGTGTTATGCTGTGAATGACCCTGATGCAGTAAAAAAAAAAAAAAAAAAAGGCTTTGTATCCAGTTAAGTATTTGTAGCCCAGATTTTACAGATGATGAAAGAGACACAAAGGTTAAGTGAGTGAGCACCCTCAACTCAGTGAGTCAGGAAAATAGACAAGAACAGAGCAAGACTCTGATTTCTAGGACCATGTAACCACTCAACTGGAATCAGAAATTAGAACAGATGGGGGCACCTGGGTGGCTCAGTCAGTTAAGCTTCTGACTCTTGATTTCGACTGACGTCATGATCTCAGGGTTGTGGGATCGAGTCCCCAGTGGGGCTCCGCGCTCAGCAGGGAGTCTGCTTGAGATTCTCTCTCTCCCTCTCCCTCTGCTCCTCCACTGTGTGTGGGCACACTCTCTTTCTAAAAATAAATAAATAAATAAAATCTTTAAAAAAAAAAAAAGAAATTGGGAGAGATTAACTGTGATTTACAGCAGTTTTGACTGACTCATTACCTGAATGATCCAGGATGACTTTTCAAGCAAATATGCATGGGTTTAGACCCTAGTCTCAGGCTGAACGGAATTTGCTTCATCTGTGTTACACTTGGCTCTGGAATAAATTTGCAGTTTGCTCCAACTCTCTAGAAGAAAGTGAATTCTAACAATGGTCTTCCAAAGTCCCACTTAATGAAATTCTGTGAAGATGCACAGATTCATGGGATTTGACAATCAGTAATTATCCCCAGCATTCTCACAGCTCCCTCCTGCAAACTGGACTAATCTTGAGGCACCCCCTCAGCTCAGAGAGCCCAGAATTCTATGATTTTCTACATCTTCTGACCCATAGGCTGATCCTGAGTCGACTAGATGAGGGACTATCCATTTTGACAAGATTTTCTAAAGATTTTGTGCATATTGTGTGTCCAAAGCCATTTTTTATCATCAGCGGAGTACAGGGAAATTTTTGCTTTGTTTAATTTCAATTTTATGTTTTGGTGTAAAAATACTGTGAGTCTGCAAGAAACCCCCTTAGAGCCCATTCATATTATTATGAGTAATCTCATACTATTCTCTCTAGTCCTAATCATCCTGTGAAGTTAAATTTTATCCCATTGTTTGAAGGGAAAAAGCCAAGGCTTAGAAAGGTAGAATTTCAAGTGGTCCTGGAGGACTGTAGGGCTGTCAGCTGATAAGAGTTATGAGGCAGGGAGCTGCCCCCACGAACCCAGCCCGAGTCCTCAGAGGATGTGGTCCCTTTAAGACTAGGAGAGGCTACCAGAGAAGACCTGAGCAGGGAAAACCTGGCCAAGATCCACAGACCTTGTTGACACAACCTGGCTTCTCTGGAGAAGTCCTTGAGGCTATTTTGTGTGGCTGGGCTCCTGCCTTGCTATGGGTTCCACTTCCTTGGCTCCTTGTATGTCTGCTATAGCCCTGACCCCACGTTTCCAGGACCAGACTGCTTGATCACGTAAAGGGATGCTTATTTGGTCAATGTTCATGATCTCTCTCACTCCCCAAAGTGAGTATATTCACTCTTTCTTTTTTACCTTAATTCCTCTGACCTGAATCTCAGTCCGCGTGGTCTAGCAGGCTCCAGCCTCAGCTCGCTTTTGCTCATGCCCGCTTAAGGATCCTCTGTTGCCATCCTTACCAAGAACCTGTCTATTCACTCTCACCCTTTCCAGCTATGTGTCCTTGATCCCAGCCCTGGGCCTTCTATAGTTACCAGTAGTGGGGGGATTAGAACTGATTATACAGCTCATATTTGTTCTTCGACATGTATTCATTTGCATCCATTTATTCCAAATGTATTCACTGAGGGTCTACTATTAGTCCCTGTGGTACGCACTGAGGGTAAAGCAGTGAACAAGACAGTTTATGGTTCCTGTTCTCATGGAGTTTAGAATTTAGTAAGAGAGATGTTCATTCATCTAATAATCACACTAATAAATATATAAGAACAAATTGAGACAAGTGCTCTGAAGGAAAGGAACAAGTTTTCATGAAAGCATATAAAAAGGTAAGTTTACCTTGCCTGGGGTCGGGGGTTTGGGATGAGGAAGGACTTCCCTTGGGAAATGATCCTTTGGCTGAGATTTACCCGTTACGAACAGAGGAGTCAGGGGTGTGTTGGGGCCCCTTAGAGTCGGACTGGCAGACTGTCTAGAATAGGTAAATTGACTGAGGGCCTCAGCTGCTGTGTTCTGGCCCTTCCCATGAGCTGTTCCCTCCTGCAATTGTGTCCAGTGGGGAGCCTAAGGCACATTTAGTGCCGGTAGATATGTGCACTGCTTTGTTGGTCACCTTTGGCTCCAGGACTTGGAGAAGCTTCCTTAAACTACATGGTAGTCCAGACCACTCCCATTCCACCTTCCCGCCTCTCTCCCTTCGTCAGGGTCAGGCTTTCGTCACAACTCCCTTCCTCTTTTCTTACACACACTCACTTCTTTTTTTTTTTTTTTTAAAGATTTAATTTATTTATTTGAGACAGAATGAGAGAGAGAGCACATGAGAGGGGGGAGGGTCAGAGGGAGAAGCAGGCTCCCCGCCAAGCAGGGAGCCCGATGCGGGACTCGATCCCGGGACTTCAGGATCATGACCTGAGCCGAAGGCAGTCGCTTAACCGACTGAGCCACCCAGGTGCCCCGTCTTACACACACTCACTTCTGCTATGAAAATCTTTCCATGTTGGGTCCCTTCTTGACATGTGCTTCTGGGAGGACCTCAAATAACACGCATAGAGTGGGCTTCTGAATCGCAGGGAATCATCTTTACTTCCTGGGCCTAGCTTTGACTTGCATGAGGTGGAAAGAAGACTGAAAGCTGTGAAGCTTCAAAAAACTCATTGTTGGTAGATGTTGGGGGCTAGCAGCAAGTCTGCCATGCCCTTCTGCCATCCAGAAGCTGGGGAAAGGTCTCTGAGCAGGGGTCTTAGGGACACTGTTATCTTTATTCCCCACCATCCTGCATTGCTGCCTCTCGTCTGTCTTCCTGGCTACAGCTTTCACTCTTTTGCTCCAGATAGTTACTACAATTACCGAGTAATTACCCAAGGAAATATGGGTAATATAGCAGAGAACATAGAATACCCCTTTCCTGATAATTATCTCATTCATCAGGGCCTGTCTTCCAGTTCCCTCAAATCTTGCTGATCTTGGTTTGGGCCTTTCCACAAGTTCTTTGCCATATTTTTTTGTCTTCCTAAACCTGAAATCTTTTCTTTTCCATGCTCAATTAAAATGCCCTTCTGTTTTGAACTTAACTTGAAGGAGCAGTGAGTATTCTAGAAAAAGTCAGGCCAGAGATGGAATCTCAGCTCCACACCACTTCCTGTATGTGAGACTTTGGGCAAGTTACTTAATTATAAGCTTCAATTTTCATATTATAAAACAGAGTTAATAACACTTGCCTCCCAGGATAGATGTGAGGATTAAATGACCTAGAATATATAAAAGGACCAAGTACATAGTAGCTATGGAAAATGCCAGATCCCTTTTAGCTCCCATACCACCCTTCCTCTTGTCATTCTTAACTCTTTTTTACTTCCCTGGAAGCCTAGTCCCCACAGCACATTTGCCCTTCCCAAAACAGTAAGGGCCTTGAGAGATCTATTTCTTTTTAAAATTTTCCACATCCCAATGATCTAACCACAAATAAGTCCTTTCTCTTACTCATTATCTTTTATTATTCTAGACTTTGGTACATTCAAAACTCGAATGAAAACATTCAGCTCATCGTAGAGACATGGAGCTTACAGGGCCACAAGAGGAAAAAATTAAAAACTATAGACTAGACTCCATTCATGTATTCACCAAATATTTCTTGACTCTATTATATCTCCACTGTGTGATGCCTAAGTGTTCCACGGCTTACTTTTCCAGGATAGATCTCAGCATAGAAGAGGGAGCAGTGTAAAATGTGTTGAACATCAGGGTTCCAAAATATCCTGGGCCTCATCTCATGGGAGGGATTGGCCTACTGGTAGACCACTCTCTCCTTAGGCCCTGGTGTCCCCCCAGCTTGTGGAGATCTGTTCTTACTCTACAGCTTTTCCGTTCTCTAACCAGGTAGCCTTGGACAAGTTCCTTAACCTTGAAGACACTGTTTTTTCACTTGCAAAATAGAGTGAAGACAAATATTTTTCTCTGAACGTTGTCACGAGGATGAAATGACCTGACTCCTCCAAAGTGCTTAGCACCATGCCTGGCGTATCATAAGTGCCCAGGATCTGTCCCCTTCCCCCTGCATTATCAGCACCACTATTATTTAGGTTAAGTGAGCCTAGCAGCTTGGAGGCTCAGATTTCACAAGTTCACACCATTTTCCCCTTTCTTTGGAGGAGGATGGGGGCAACAGATAGGAAGGCCAACTTTGCCACTTAGTAGCTATGAGCCTTTGGTAAGTCATTTAACACGGCTAAACCTCAACGATGAGATCTGTAAAATGAGGAGACTAACGGTCCCAATTTCGTAAGACTGTTGGGAAGATTACATGAGATAGTTGGGGAAAGGCACTTAGCCTGGTGCCTGGAAGAACATGGTGAACACATATTAGAAGTTAGCTGTCAGAATGACAAAGTTCCTCTTCTAAGCTCTCTGTACCCTCTTACACTCCCTTTAGCTCTCTGTACCCTCTTACACTCCCTTTCTATCTCCTATTTGGGGCAGGGCTCTGTTTAGAGGAAGCCGAAAGTAATTGCTCACAGGAACAATCTCTTTATTCCTAGAAAGACCTCTTTTCTACTTTATTATGTAGGCAATTATATCCCTTTTGACTAAATCTCCCCATTTCAGACTCTGCCCTAGGCTTAGGCTTTTATCCCCAAAGGATCCATAACTGTGTTTTATGAAGCAGAAGAATAGCATACCCCTCCTCCTAACACACCCACCCACCCACCCACCCACACACACATTCACACTCCCCAGGTAAATTCTGCGGTCCCTTCCTCCATGTGGATTCTATCTATAATTTTTAAGAAGCAATTTTTCTTTCCTGCAATACAGTGGGTCAGTAAATAAGAGATTTCATGCATCAGTGTCAGACCAAGAGGCCTCATTGACTACACTGTGTGTCCTCTCCACCTTCAGCAATTTCAATCTAGGAGTGCCTCTGACCTATTAATGTCAAATGCAATGTGCTCAGCCTCCAACAGCCTCCGCTTTGGCCTACAGGTGCATTAATGCCATTCTGACCCTCGGAAACCTTTGAGTCAGCCTGTATGGTGAAGAGAGGAGAAAAATGTGTGTGTGGTTGGGGGGAGGTGGGGTAGGGTGGGGAAGGGCAGAACTCAACTGAATTATAAAGCCCATACTTGCCAGCTTATAAGAAACATTAAACCAAACAGCCTGTACAGTCCATTTGCCGAAAAGACATTTAATTATTTCAGCGAGAACTAGTTAGAGATGGGAGCTCATAAAATAAACAAAGAGACCCTAGCATTTGATTTGAATGCCTTCCTATTTTGCCACAGGCCACAATTTAATTAAAATTCTGAATAGAAATTTTAAGATGACACATTCTTCTCCCTAGCAGCCAACAATAGAGAGAAAACATACCCAATATTTTCCTGGAATTTTGGAAGCTTTAACGAAATGCACAAAGCTAGGCGATCTTTGCCTTCTGCCCCCACCCCCAGCCTCCCGTGGATGAGAGATGTTTGCAATCCTTAGGCTTGATGTTTAAATCTGGGCCAAGAGCCCACAGGTCATAGAAACTTTGCTATTTTAGAGAAAAATGCAGAACTGATTATGAAAAGCTGACCAAAAGAGGTGGAGGTTAGTGTGGGTTTTGGGGGAGAGACATGGTTTTATTGATGTGATTCCCTCAGTAGAGCAAGCGCTGAATCAAAACTCAGGAATTCTGGGCTCTAGCCCTGGCTCTAGTCATTAACAATTTATTTTAATCTTCTCATTAGTTCAACTTTGCCATCTGTGAAATGGGATAGTTGAGGCCATAATCCTTGCAGGTCTCTCCAGCGGTAATATTCCATGTCTTTCTATAGGAAGATAAATATGGCTTTAGGATAGAAATGGCCACAAATTCAAACAGTTTGGAAATGAGGGCAGTTCTTCCAGCTGTGTTGATGAGGCTCCAGAAGGAATTACATAAATCAACACATCTATTTTTTGTTGATATCTAGTTACTAGAGCAATGCCTGGCTCATAGTAGGGGCTCAATAAATATTTCTTGGCTGAACTTATGACTCTCCTAGAGAATTTTAACTCTCTTTCTTTCTTTCTTTTCTTTTTTTTTTTTTTAAAGATTTTATTTATTTATTTGACAGAGAGAGAGCACAAGCAGGTGGAGTGGCAGGCAGAGGGAGAGGGAGAAGCAACAGGGAACCTGATGTGGGACTTAATCCCAGGACTCTGGGATCACAACCCGAGCCGAAGGTAGATGCTTAACCGACTGAGCCACCCAGGCGCCCCTGTTTCTTTTTTTTTTTTTTTAATTTAATTTATTATTTGAGAGGGGAGAGAGTGGAGTATGAGTGGGGAGGGGCAGAGGGAGAGGGAGAAGCGGGCTCCCCACTGAGCAGGGAGCCCGATGTGGGGCTCGATCCCAGGACCCTGGGATCATGACCTGAGCTGAAGTCAGACTCTTAAGAAGTCAGACTCAACCGACTGAGCCACCCAGGTGCCTCTTTAACTCTGTTTCAATTACCTAGCTTTCCAACCCCTGTTGTGCAGATGTTTAAGATGTTTTGATGTACTTGGGGGTAAAATTTGCTTAATAAGTAATATGTTAATTTATAGGCCATTACAATTGACTTGTTTTTTCTGTTAGTAAATTGCTACCATGAGGGATTTTAAAAATTGTTATCTATACACCAATTAGGTAAAATCCTAGGGATAGCAATAATTTGTATCCTTCCTCAACATAGGTTGTGTGGTTTTGTTTGACCTTGTGGATTTAACAGCCAAAGGCCTGAAAAATGATTTCTGTCACAGTCTCACTTTCCATTCATTTCTTTATATTTATGGCCAAAGAGAAATGCATTATTTAAATATTTAATTTTTCTGTTGCACATAGAAGTTTCAGAAAGCTCCTCTGCACCTGGGAGGAGCCTTTATGTTGGATGTTCCATCCCTTATCAGCAGGAATCATAAAACCTCTGAGTTTAAGTCTTAAAAGTTATTTTGGTCAGTATCTCATCTGATGCTTGATTCCCTTTGACAATATTTCCAATGGAACAGTACTTTCTGGCAATGGTTCAGGTCTGTCTTATAAACGAACTCTCTGAACTACGGTTCTTAGTCAGTTCAGGCTGCTATAACAGAATACCATGGACTGGGTGGCTTATTAACAACAGAAATTTATTTGTCACAGTTCTGGAGACTGGGAAGTCCAAGATCAAGGCCCTGGCCCATTCAGTGTCTGGCAAGAGGCTGCTTTGTGGTTTCTAGATGGCTGTCTTCTTGCTATGTCCTCACATGGCACGAGGGGCCAGGGAGCTCTCTGGGGTCTCTGTTATAAAGGCACAAATTCCATTCATGATAGCTCCACCTTCATGATCTCATCATCTGCCAAAGGCCCCACCTCCAAATACTGTCACCTTGGGAGTTAGGGTTCCACATACGGATTTTGGAGGGATACGCACATTTGATCTATAGCAGATTCCCCCCTCATCCACTTTCTTCTTCCTGTTCCAACTAAAGCTTCTAAAACTGGTAGCTTCCGCTTCCTTGCTCCCGATTTACTCCTCCATTCACTCCCCCATGTGGTGTGATTTAGCAATGATACCGTTCACACCAAGGTCACGGGCGACCTCCATTGCCAAACCAATGTATACTTACCTCGCAGCGCTTCACAGCATGTGAAATAACCAATCCCTCCTTGAAATCTTCCTTCCTTTGGCTACTGTGCCAATCTGCTGTCCTTGTTTTTTCCTCTTACCTCTTACCTCATCCTCTGGCTCTGCTTCCTTGGCTGGACTCTTCAGTGTTGTTGTTTCCCAAGGCTCTAATCTTGACCTTCTACTCTGTCCCGTACACTTTTCCTAGAAAGTCTAAACCACTACCATTTATTTTATTTTCTAATTTTTAAGTAGGCTCCGTGCCCAATGTGGGGCTTGAACTCACGACCCTGAGGTCAAGAATCTCATGCTCCACCCACTGAGCCAGCCAGATGCCCCTAAACCACTGCCATTTATATACAGATGGCCCCCAAACCTCACCTTGAACCTAGATTTCTCTTCTAAGCTCCATATTCATTCGTATGGGTATCCATATTCATTCATGATCTACATAATCTACATATTCTAGATATGCAGACAACAGCATATCCCCACCTGGATGCCTTAGAGATACCTCACCATGTCCCACCTGGATCATTGCAGCCATCTTCTGTCTCTTCCTCATTCCATTCTCCACGCTTCTGGCTGAGTAATTTTTAAAAATCCAAATCTGATCGGGCCACTCTCCAGTTCAAAATTATTTCGTTGTTCTCCATTGCTTATAGTATAAATCTAAACTTCTTTATAGGTCATATAAGGCCCTTCATGATCTTTACCATTTTCTCTAGGTTTATCTCTGTGCCCATCCATCCTTTCCCTCTGCAACACTGATCTACGTGATTCATCTGATAATATCACGTCCTTTCATGATGTCTGAGCTCTTGCACAGGTTGTCCCCTCTTTTAAGTCAGCTTAAGCGTAGCTGTCTCTGGGAGGTCATCTCTACTCAGATTCTCACCCCTCTAGTCTCCCGTTGTGCCATATATCGATCTTCATTATAGCTCTGATTACTTCTATTGTGTGTTGGTTTCATTAAATACTCATTTCCTAGTTCTTTTTTTTTTAAGATTTTATTTATTTGAGAGAGAGAGACAGAGATAGTGAGAGAGAGCACAGAGGGGGAGTGGGAGGCTCCCCGCTGAGCAGAGAGCCCGACATGGGGCTCGATCCCAGGACCCTAGGATCATGACCTGAGCCGAAGGCAGACGCTCAACCAACTGAGCCATCCAGGTGCCCCCAAATGTCCCTTCTTTTGCTGACAGGTATTGTCCTAATTATTATGGGGGAGGAGGGGTAGCCAGACTGCTAGGATCTTGGGTAGCCTAAGCATATTAAGGATAACAAAATCTTTAGGGGCTGGGATGCTCAAGTATATCAAGGAAGATCAGCATTTAGAGGCTAGAGTTCTCCAAACAAATATAACTCATCAGTGCTTTGAAAAATTCTAAAGAGCCTATTACACGAAAATCAAAATAGTGGTAACTTCATTGTGGTGGGGTGTGGTTAATCTTGTGTTACAGGAGAAGCTTTTGGTGTGCTATTACATTTTATATATTGATCTGGGTGGTAGTTATGTTGGTGTATACATAAATAAAAATTTATTGAGTGATTCACATAAGCCTTGTGCACTTTATATATATTATATCCCAGTAAAAAAAAAAAAAGAGAGAGAGAGAAACTGAAGGGAAAATATATGTAGCAGAAAAAGTAGCCCATCACAATTTGTATTTCAAACCAAGCTTGGCACCCATGTTCAAACTGCTGTATTATAATCATGCTTTACCTAAGGCCTATAGAGGACAAATTGGTGACCAAAGGAACAGAGCTTCCTTTTAACAGTATTCTTTACCTGCCCATTGTCCTCATTATATGTCAAGCCTTTTGAGGGCAGGGACTGTGCCTTTCATGTATGTATTCCAAATGCATAGCGCAGAGTAGGTGCTTAATCAACAGGCACCTCTATGACAGTTGATACTCTTTTCTGCAAAAGAGTAGAGCAGACAAAGCCTGTCCTTTTACCTTCCTTCCTATTTTTCCATGTTCCTCACCTCCATCTTGGTGCCCCTGTGCCCTGCCCGTCACCCCCAGCTCCCTGCTATCGTAGCTGAAGGAACCATTCGCCTGGTAGAGGGAGTGCTATGCCTGTCCCATAGTAAGCCCTCAATAGACACTTGATGATTGAGGCAGAGAAGCAAGGTTCCAGGGTGCTGGTGTAAGTGGGGGGCTGAGTGAGTTGAGGACGTCGGACAGCGGGAAGGTGCACTAGGTCACAGGTCGAAATGGAGCCAAGGGCAGGTGCCACCGGCAGCAAGACACCAGAAAAGAAAGTCAAGAAATAGACTAGGGCCCCAGAAACTAGAGCCAAGTCTGGGGCCCTGGGGCCTGGAATGCCGAGCCAAAGAGTGTTCCGCTGCAGGAGCCAAAGTCAAGAAGAGCCAGAGCTGAGCCAGTGGAGATTCATGGTCAGGTGGGATCAAGCCCCAAAGAGACTCACCTGCGCAGGCTGACAGTTTTGAGTCAGCTGGACCATGATTCTTTTCGGTTTATGCCTTGTCTGTCCATCTTATACTGGCTGAGTACATTTCTTTGGTAGTCCACTAATTCGTATTTTCCTACCAGAGGTTTAGCCGATCATAAGAACAGCTTATAGGGGGCGCCTGGGTGGCTCGGTCATTAGGCTTCTGCCTTCAGCTCGGGTCATGATGCCGGGGTCCTGGAATCGAGCCCCGCATCGGGCTCCCTGTTATTCAGGAAGCCTGCTTCTCCCTCTCCCACTCCCCCTGCTTGTGTTCCCTCTCTCGCTGTCACTCTCTCTGTGTCAAATAAATAAAATCTTAAAAAAAAAAAAAAAAAGAACAGCTTATAGTAGTAGAGTCCTTTAAAGTCTGCAAAATGCTTTTGCAACCATTAAATTCCTGTAACGATCCTATGAGGGAGTCCCCGCAGGTGTTACCATTGCCACTGAACAGATAAGGAAACCGAGACTCAGAGAAGTTGAGCATCTTCCCCGATGTCACACAGGTACTAATTGGCATTAGAGCCGGGAGCCAACTCTTATGAGTGCAAGTTCAATGAACTTTTTTTTTTTTTTTAATCACACTGTAGATGCCTGATAGGGATTTAAGGGATTACCTTGCCCTGTGATATTTACCTTTTCATAAAGGATTCTTGAAAATGCCAAAGCCCTTAAGAAGTAGAGAAGTGACTTTTGACCGGTGGAAATTTGGGATATTTTTACAGAAGGTGGGGGATGTTTTCGGTCATGAGATTCTGCTCGGTTGTTCCCAAATCATACCGTGTAGTTGGCAGCCTAGTCTGTGTTCTCCTGAGAATAGCCCTGTTATCTGGACTTTATGTTACATCTACCTGGGCCGATGCGGGTGATAGTAAAGGGTCGTCCTTTGCCTATAGTAAATGCTACAGAAGTGTTACTTGCTTTTTTTTTTTTTATTGGCAGCATTTGTTTTTGTTTTGTTTTGTTTTAGATTTTGTTTATTTATTTGACAGAGAGAACAAACCCAAGCAGGGAAAGCAGCAGAGGGAGAGCCTGAGCCACCCAGGTGCCCCTATCGGCAGCATTGGCGTTATTCTATGTCCTTCTGGTGAGAACTGTGTCCGGTAAGTGTGTAATATGAGTGTTCTCAGGGATGCCAAATCAGGTAGAGTGAGAATTGGCTTCCTTAGGAAGAGCCCCAGATTGTGCAGGGAACCCAGCCTGTGATCCCGTCTGCATCTCAGGACCCTGGAATATTCATTTTGCCAAGAGTCCGAGCACCTGAGGAAGTCAGAGGTGTCATTTCCCACAGACAACGGCAGCTTATTTCCAGAGCAGCTCCTGCCCTCCCAGTGAGGGATGTATCATTATAATCACCAAATTACATGATAGAGCAATGCCCCTCTGGACGCCAAATGACCGAATGTCTCACCTTGCATGTGTGAAGAATTATATTTAGTGCCCTGAAATTTTCGTGCGAGTGGATGCTCTTTTATTCCCTGGGTTCCCGGAGGGGGAGCAGACCCCCTGGGGGCCAAGTGTAGGTGTGGCCACTGGGAAAGAGCGGTGGAAGGTAAGTAAATGAAGCTCTCTCTTCATTGTCAGAGAGCAATTGAGATGTGCAGAGTCCCAGCGTCTTCTCTGGCCGCTCCAGAAAGCCTTCTACAGTCCCTACAGCTCCCACTGATCTTCTTGCCTCTGATCACCTGCTATAGCACGGCCTGCCACTCAGTTTGGCACTTAATTATATACTGCCTAAGCTGAAAGTCTCCCTCCCCAATGACAGGCCCGTTCCAAGTACAACCATGTTCTCCCAGCACAAGTCTGATGGACATAGTTGCTATTTCAGAGGGAGAGTCCAAGCTATAAGTTAACTATCTCTTCCCCAGGATCCTCCAAGCTCTATCTCTGTACCCAGTCAGATCGCCAGAGAAGCTCCGTTACTGGGCCGTTTTGCTTTGGTCTCTTCCCCTATTCCCCACCTCTTAAAATTGCCTTTATAACATTGTGTCATATTTTATCATGTTTTTTTTTTAAAGATTGTATTTATTTATTTGACAGAGAAAGCGAGAGAGCACGAGCAGGGGGAACAGTAGAGGGAGAGGGAGAAGCAGGCTCTCCGCCAAGCAGGGAGCCCGATGCGGGGCTCGATCCCAGGACCCTGGGATCATGACCTGAGCTGAAGGCAGACGCTTAACAATCTGAGCCACGCAGGCGCCCCTGTTGTATCATGTTTTTGCATGAAAGCTATCTCAGGTCTTTGACGGATGCAGGGAACACGTACGGAAATACTTAGTGTATTCCTGTGTAGGGTAGACCAAATGAGTATCTCCGTAATTCGTGCCACGTAGGTGTTAATGAAGATGAGGAAAGCAAAGGGTTAGTTTATCGGGTAGGCTTGGAGCAGGCAGAGATAGTCGTGGGGAAATGTCAAACAGCGGATACCTATGGTTTCTGAAGTGCTAAGAAGTATAAGGAAGTTGTGAAAAATAGGAACGCTTAGGGCTGTGACTGCGGCAGGGTACTGGCTGCTTGGGAAAGGGAGTGAGAACACTCTCCCTCCATCTTGTCCCTTCTAAGTGTCCCCCATCTCAGCGACCCTGAATCGGGCTGATGCTCTCCCCCGACTGGCTTCATGACACCTCCTATAGACACTTTTCTTTTTTGAAAGATTTATTTATTTGAGAGAGAGAGAGTGCGAGAGCGTAAGCAGGGTGAGGAGCAGAGGGAGAGGGATAAGCAGACTCCGTGCTGAGCACAGAGCCCAACACAGGGCTTGATCCCACCACCCCGAGATCATGACCTGAGCTGAAATCAAGAGGTGGGTGCTTGGGGCGCCTGGGTGGCTCAGTTGTTAAGCGTCTGCCTTCGGCTCGGGTCATGATCCCAGGGTCCTGGGATGGAGCCCCACATCGGGCTCCCTGCTCCACGGGAGGCCCTCTCCCACTCCCCCTGCTTGTGTTCTTGCTCTCGCTGTCTCTCTCTGTCAAATAAATAAATAAATAAAATCTTAAAAACAAAAGTTAAAAAAACAAAGTTGGATGCTTAACCAACTGAGCCACCCAGGCACCCCTATAGACAGTTTTTTTCTTTTTTTCTTTTTTTTAAAAAGATTTATTTATTCATTTGAGAGGGCGAGAATGAGAGAGAGTACATGAGAGGGGGGAGGGTCAGAGGCAGAAGCAGGCTCCTCGCCGAGCAGGGAGCCCGATGCGGGACTCGATCCTGGGACTCCAGGATCATGACCTGAGCCGAAGGCAGTTGCTCAACCGACTGAGCCACCCAGGCACCCCTATAGACAGTTTTTAATAGCTGCGGTTTCCTGGGGACTCTGGCGTATGTTTGCTTGGTCACACACTGTTGATTTCATGCACACGAGGGCCCCGGAGCCATGTTGGGATCAGACTATATACCTTTAGCTGGTATGTGATCTGCAGATCTGTGTGCTTGAAATTGGGCATCAAAATATTGTTGTGCCCAGTGTGGTCATCTTTCATGATCTTGACCATGGGGTGGAATCTTATTTTAGATATGTCAAAGATATGTCCAAGGTCCTTTCAGACTCGATGACATTATGAGTCAGTGACTGGGAACTGAGACAGATCTTTCAGCTGATGGTAGCTACAACGTAGAGATGGCAAGATTCTGGCATGATCTATTGGTCATGACTTTGTGCTTACCATTTTTCTCTTAAAGTAAAAGCAACGTGTGGAAATCAGATTTCACAAATAAATTAATGGGTGGTTATTTGCTCTACAAAATGACTCACAGAGATTCCTTTAAATAGCAAGCTCCTCTGGTGTGCTTAAAATATGGGTCAATTTATTTTTAAAAAGGCTTTTCACGTGCAGCACATTTAGAAACAAGTCTGTTATATAAAGAAAGATACATATGCATGATGGTTTGGGGTTTGGTTTTGGATTTAACAGACTTCGCTTGTCCAGATGAATTCGCTTCTATCTTGGTCCAGGAAAGTCTTATTTTGACTTTGGTAGCTGAAGGTAATTGGATTAGGATTCTTAAAAAAAAAAAAAAATCAACTGAGAAGTCCCATTCATTCTGCCTCCTGTGGTGGTCTCAGACAAGCAGACTCTTGTTGCAGGGGAGTCTTAATGGTCTCAATGGTCCTTTCTATTCACTTCTTCCCTGGGGGTGTTAGCAGAAAGTGTGGTATTTAAATTTTTTTTTGCTGGAGTATCTAGATTCTCAAAAAGAAGTCAGAAACCTCTGGTAATGTGTGAATCACATGGACAAGGTCTGCAATGTTTGGACAAAAGGTGACCTTCCTGAACATCGTGGGAAGATCAGTACCTCGTCTTGAGTTCTAATTGAAGTCAATATTAAGACCTTTGGGAGGTAAGTTGCTCTGAAAGTCATGAGACCATCATTACCTAACTGTCTTGTTCTGCCTTTTAAGTCAAACCCATATGTATTCATCTGTGAGGCACGCTGAAACTCAGCAAGAATGGGGAGGAGGAGAAGATTGAGCTGAACCTCAGTTAAGGCTCTCATCCCAGGAGGATGGCCAACTATCCAAATCCCAGCATCTAAAGAGATGGGACAAAATTCACCTTGAATTGGGCAGCTATTTGTGTCCTGAGGGTCTCATCTGATGGTTTGCGCCTAGTGGCGCAAGTAGAAGTCGGAGTTAAGTACATGGCAGTATCATGCTTTGTGGTAGGTGGTTGGCTCTATCTTTCTGGTTTCAGTAGGATTTCAGCTAGTAGCTAGGGAAAGTAGGACAGGTCTAATCCAAGAGGAGAAGGAGTGGCCAGAGTCAGACGGGGACTGAGGGATCTAGCCAAGCTGGTTGGGGTTCCAGGTAGGATTCCAAGTCCAGCATAAGACATCGGATGTGATTCACAGACTATGGAAGAAGCACAGTCATGCAAGGAATAGTAAAAGCTGCTTCTTATTCACCACTTACTACCGTGTGCCGCAGATTATTTTACTTCATCCTCAGACCATCTCTACGAGGCAGTCTGTTGTTGGTTTTTCTTTCTGACATCAAATATGTGGTGTCTTTTCCAACACCAACTAACTCTCCAATTCTCTGACACCAACAGGGTGTCCAACAATTCAATTAAATTCTGACACTCACTACCCCAGAGTTAGTTCTGACTTCGGAGGTTAAAGGCTCAGTCCCACATGATTGCTGTCACTTCAGAGACCAGCTGCCAATGGGGGGGGGGTCCCCAGGTGACACATACTTCTGCCTGGCTGACAACCAATTCACATGTTCCCATGACCTCCCCACCAGGTTTGATAGTTCCCTAAAATGACTCACAGAACTCAGGAAAGCACCTGACTTATGATTACCGGGTTATTATAATGGATAGAACTCAGGAACAGCCAAATGGGAGAGATGCAATAGGGCAAGGCTCGGGTGGGGAAACAGGGCTTCCATGCCCTGTCTGGGTGTTCTCCCTCCCAGCACGTCAGCACATCAGCAAGCTCACCAACCTGCAAGCTCTCCTTTTTCAAGAGTTTTGCTAGAACTCAATCTCCGGTGCCATCCCCCTCTCGCCCACTCCCCGCACTCCCTCACCGGGGAATACAGGGGAAAATGCCAGCGCTTGAATCGCATGTTTGGTCTTTCTGCTGAGCAGCCTCCATCTTGAAGCTATCTAGGGGACCCACCTTGAGTCAGCCAGTTGCATAAACTCACGCATGGAAAAGGGCTCATGATGAATAACAAAAGACACTCTTAACACTCTGAAAATTCCAGGAGCATTAGGAGCTTTGGGACGAGAATTGGGGAAGAAGACAATAGATTTTTTTTACTTTACCATTGGGAGGGATTGCTATCTTTACTTTCCAGGTAAGGAAACAAAGAGGCCAATTAACTTAGCTGGGAAGTTAAGTGATAGAGCTAGAATTGTACTCAGTTGGGTGGGTATCAGAGCCCTGCATTTAACTAGCTTGCTGATTATACCACATAGTGTATGGCATGGCCGAGGTTGGAGGGAAGGATTGTTGAAACTCGGATGGCTCCCTGCGCCTACACTGCTTAGGGCAGGCAAGGCCTTAGGTATCAGGCAGTGTAGAAAATAAAATTCCCAAATCAACACTGCAGAAATTACAGCTCAGTTCTGCTGAAAATCTAACACACCAAAGGTGGTAATACTAAAGACCATTTTTCTTTTTCATTTTAATTCAGGGAGAGCTGGAATGCACATGACTACCAGTCGCACGTTGGCGGGGGGCGGGGGGTAGGGGCAGGTTGGTGGAACAGATTTCAGATACGAAGGGGAAGTTGAGTTCATGGCACCTTTGTGGAGCGCCTGACTGCTATTTGCAAGGGGCTCTGTTAACAATGCTTAGAGAAGAAAGGTAGAATGAGGAAATCAGGCAGAAGCTACACCGGTCAGCCTTTAAGAAGACTCTAGACTCCAGAGATCACCCTGTCTAAATGTGTCAACCCTATAGGATCAAAACAAGTATCTTGGGAGCTTACCTAACAGTCACCCGTATGTGGTATCAGCATCGTCTGCCTGAAGCAATGAGCTTCTGAGACTCACCCCTCTAGCCCTCACGGTTGCCCAGGTGGTAGGAGGTCTTGGGAATTGGGTCAGTCTAGACCGGTTGTTATCCAAGGAGGCATGAGACTGCATTTCCGGTGCGGAGAGGCAGGGTTGTAGATACTCATTTGGTCATCATCAGGAAGAAAATAATACTGTGCAGATGTAAAGGATGAGTCAGGTACATCATGGAAAGAGCAGAAACAAAAAGAATCTAATGTTTGGGAATCAGACATTGGGAACCGGTGGCCAGCATAGTTTGGAGCTGAACAGGTTAGGGTCCTGGTGGAAGGAGCCAAGCCCTTGAGAGTTTATCCTCTTGAGGAGGGCATGGGTGCCTAAAAGTGCCTTAATTGTGCAAACATGCATCTCAGATTTGTTAGGCCAGCCATAGTAAGCGTTGTTTACAGTCTTGAACTCAGTATAGTCTGTTCAAGTATAAGGATATGCCCTGAGGCAGCACGGTGCCTGAGGAAGAGCAGGGAACCCTGAATTGGGAGCCAGGAGATTTGGATGCTAATTTAAGCTCTGTCACTAAATTTGTTGTGCCACTAATTTTCGGAGCAAATCACTTAACCTCTCTGGGTCCTAGAATCTCCTTCTATAATGGGAAGAGGTTGGGCTTGACAGAACTTTCCATAATCAATTAAGGGAGAACTTCAAACTGACACCTGACTTCTGTCTTGCCCTTCCCCGACCTCTTTTCTTTCTTTCTTTCTTTCTTTCTTTCTTTCTTTCTTTCTTTCTTTCTTTCTTTCTTTCTTTCTTTCTTTCTTTCTTTCTTTCTTTCTTTCTTTCTT
>NW_023270175.1:9834524-9883459 GCF_011800145.1 Mirounga leonina | reverse complement strand
CTTTCTTTCTTTCTTTCTTTCTTTCTTTCTTTCTTTCTTTCTTTCTTCTTTCTTTCTTTCTTTCTTCCTTCCTTCCTTCCTTCCTTCCTTCCTTCCTTCCTTCCTTCCTTTCTTTCTTTCTTTCTTTTTTTTTAAATATTTTATTTATTTGACAGAGAGACACAGCGAGAGAGGGAACACAAGCAGGGGGAGTGGGTGAGGGAGAAGCAGGCTTCTCTCAGAGCAGGGAGCCCGATGCGGGGCTCCATCCCAGGACCCTGGGACCATGACCTGAGCCGAAGGCAGACACTTAACAACTGAGCCACCCAGGTGCCACCCCCCACCCTGCCCACCTCTTTCTTATTCCTTCTGTCTGTGGTAAAGAATGTCAACACTGTCGTGGACCACAGAACAATTGGAGTTGTCCTCAGGTCCCTTCCAACTCTAAAATTCCATGATTTTGTTTCATTGTAAATGTAGGTGTGAGAAACATTAACTTCATCCTTAAAGATTGAGTTGCAGTTAGTTGGAAGATATGTTTAGGGCATATATGGGCGATAGGGCTTGCCACGTAAAAAGCTCTGCAGAGAAAATGGAATTAACTGGAATTAAAGAGAGGGATGGTTGTATCTAAGTTGTTGGAAACACAGCAAGTGTGAGGATCTCATCTGTTCAACAGGGAGAAGTTAAATGGAGCAAACTCATTATGATTATTACTGTTGTTATTATGGTTAGTTATTTTTTTAATAATTACCCCCAGGGCAGCAAGTACCCAGCCAGGCTCCCTATATTAGTTACATCTTTCATTCTTACCCTAAACCTATGAGATATTATTGTTTTCTTATCCCCATTTTTCAGATGAGGAAATGACTTCGCTCACTCCACAGGAAAAAGAAGCTTCTGGAGCCATGTGGATTGGGCTTGAGGTGAATGAAGAAGAGAGTATACCATGGTTTTGAAACTTGGATAGGACCTGGAACCCTCAAAGGAAGGGTTGAGTGTCTCCGATGACTGGGTTAAGTAGTAGCTGATGAGCTTGGAGCAGAAACAAAAAGAATCTAATGTTTGGGAATCAGACATATATGAGAAGGTATCAAGTTGGTTTTGTTTTGTTTAGAGTCCCCATCATTTTCTTCAAAATACTACTTTTTGTTTTTATCGTGAATTCTTTGTCAGTAATGGAATACATCAAGTGGATTTCTATGGCTTGCCTGTAGAGCGGAATGCACCATTTCTGTAGGGACACGTTTGCCTACAGAGATAAAGTGTTGAGCCTGATGATAATTCCCCTTTAGGGAGGCACTGTACTAAATGTATTGGCTGATTTGATGCTCATTATAGTTGGCGCCATTTAAATTTATTGATCTTTAGAGCTATGCTTTGTAGCATATATCTGGGCAGCAATCAATAATTTTATATTTAGTGTGAATTTAACTGTAACCAAGAGATGGAGTGCTTCTTTGTCATGGCTCTTTATTGTAAATAGAATTTATGCTTTCTCTGTAGTAATCAGAATGAATGCAAAATGAGTTTTCGGTATTCCTACTATGCTCTCAGCAAAGTCACAGCCAGGTTAGGAGGCATAGAATTCAATATCTCATGAATATGAGATTTATGGATTCCACTTCAGTGTGATGGAGATTTTTTAGAAATATGGTACTTACTATGCTTCTGTATTTCAGAAATATTTTTAAAATTGTCTTATTAAATATCATTAAGAGGAAAGTGCATCTGTTTTGATAAGAGCTTAATTATATCAATTTGATTCACTGTCCATGAATATAAGTCACTTCCCTTTTGTGTTTTATTTTATGTGTGTTTCCTGCTGAAACATACCTATTTCCTCAGATCTTTCATGAGTGCTAATGGGGAGAGTATATACTATTTATTAATTTGTTCGTATATTGATGGTAATACACACTATAGTCTACCTGTGTAAAGTAATTTTCAGAATTCTCAACAAGATTATACAATCTTGTTAATCAGCTCAGCCTCTGTCAGTTTAGATTGTTCTGAAAACTCTAGTCTGGCACACCTCTATGTTGCATTTATTTATTTATCTATTTATTTATTTGAGAGAGAGTGTGTGTGTGTGAGTGGGGGGGGGGCAGAGGGAGAGGGAGAGAGGATCTTAAGCAGGCTCCATGCTCAGCATGGAGCCCGACATACGGCTCCATCTCACAACCTTGACCTGAGCTGAAATCCAAGGGTCAGACGCTTAACCGATAGAGTCACCCAGGTGCCCCTCTATGTTGCTTTTATTGACCCTCTCTTCTTGATCTACTCTGAAATCTCTACCATTAAAATAACTCTGGAAGGATATGCTAAAATACACAGATATTGCCTGGAAAAGGGAGGAGGATCCTGATCATCCTATTCTAGCCATTTAAAGGTGCCTTATCAGTGTTACGTGCCATAAGAGAAGTATGGACAAAGAGTTAAGTGTATAGAAATATCAGTGCCTGCCCAGTACTTTGTACCGTGTTACCTTGGAAGATACTCACTAAACAGCATCATAATGTCATCTAAAATCTATCCTCAGGGTGAAAATTTATTGTAACGATAAAATCAACTGGAAGATGTGTGTGTGTGTGTGTGTGTGTGTGCGTTCCTATGGCATTTCCAACATGGATTACATACATCTATATCACTGGGACATTTTAAATAAAAAGGAAAGAGGATTATCACCTGATATCTTGAGTCAGCCTCTGTCTAACCAACAGAACAGAAAAAGATCCTGGGATCTAAGTAGGGCACTATCCTCCTAGCTGCAAAAGGGCATTAGGATTTGTAGGGGATCATAATCTGCCACGTGTCACTTTGGCATTAAGGATTATTTTGAGCTAAAGGCATTTAAGATTCAACAGATGCAGAAAGAACCTTCCCAGAGTTTCCCTTATCTAACTAAAAGTAGAACCTTCTGAAAAATGAGTACAACCCTAAGTCCCCTCTCCCAGGAAAGATTCTGGCCATGAAAAAGGCAGAAAGTTGATGCCAGTGTGGGCCTTCCCAAACAAATCTTACTTCATTAGTTTCCCCCATATATTTGCATCCCCGCATTTCACTGCCCTTGGAAGCCCGAAACCCTTTTCTTTTGTTGTCACTTCTCTATAAACTCATTGTTCTTTGTTAAGATGCTATATAGGAGCAAGCTCTAACCACCCCTTTGAGTTACTCATCACTGAGTTTCCCCTATGTGTATTTCTGCTATGTGTGTTATTTATTAACTGTTTGTTTTTCTTTTGTTAATCTGTCTTTTGTCAGTCAGATTTCCAGGATTCCAGCTGAAGAACCAGGGAAAGTAGTAGAAAAAATCCATTTTCCTTGCCTACAGACTAATGTCTGAATGTCTGTTTATTTTAAGCAGAAGTGGCAGCTCATATGCCGGTAGGTGCAGACATGTGATTTAAATGAGCGAAGCAAGACAGATATATTTTATTGAAAGACACATTTGTTTGGCATATTGAACACATAGCAATATTCTTCATTTTTGCAAAAAATGCTATGTTTTTCTTGAAATATGTGGCACATATTTAGCATTTGTTTTCCTATTTCCGTTAGACACAGGAGAAATATTTCATCATCTTTTTTTTTTTTTAAAGATTTTTATTTATTTATTTGAGAGAGAGAGAGAGCATGTGAGTAGGGAGAGGGGGAGAAGGAGAGATAGAATCCCAAGCAGACTCCACACTGAGAACAGATCCTAATACGGGGCCCAATCTCATAACCCCAAGATCACAACCAGAGCTGAAATTAAGAATGGGATGCTCATTCGACCGAGCCACTCAGGCGCGCCTCATCTTCTTTACTGGAAGAAAAACAATAGTTCAAATGTCATAATAAACGGCCCCCTATATCCATCTGCAGGAGAGGAGTAGAGGAGGCAGTAGGGAATGGTGAGGAATGTGGCTACTTAGAGAATGCATGTCCCCTCACATAGGGGCAGCTTCTATTCAGCTCTGGCCAGTCATTACCACATGAGCATATGGGACCAACATGGCCATATTTTCTGATTTTTCAAGAAAAGATGTGAATAAAAACTTTTTAATGTAAAATCTCCCATTTTTTTATTTTTATTTTTTTAAGTAGGCTCCATGCCTAGCGTGGAGCCCAATGTGGGGCTCAAACTCATGACCCTGAGATCAAGACCTGAGCTGAGATCAAGAGTCGGACACTTAACCAATTGAGCCACCCAGGTGCCCCTCACTTTTTAAAAAAATTTAATTTTAATTTTTTTAAAGATTTATTTATTTATTTATTTATCTATTTATTTGACAGAGAGAGAGAGAACAAGAGCAGGCCCATAAGCAGGGGGAGTGGGAGAGGGAGAAGCAGGTTTCCCGCCAAGCAGAGAGCCCGACGTGGGGCTCGATTCCAGGACCCTGGGATCATGACCTGAGCCGAAGGCAGACACTTAATGACTGAGCCACCCAGGCGCCCCTAATTTTAATTTTTTAAAGATTCATTTATTCATTTGAGAGAGAGAGAGAGAGAGAGGGCGAGCATGGGGACGAGGGTCAGGGGGAAAGGGAGAAAAAGTCCCAAGCAGACTCTGCACTTAGTGTGGAGCCCAATGTGGGCCTGGATCTCATGACCCCAAGATCCTGACCTGAGCCCAAACCAAGAGTCGTCCGCTCAACTGACTGTGCCACCCAGGCACCCCAGTAATTACACTTTTTGAACAACAAATTGGGACACATGATCTGACAGTGAGACATAGTGTTTGAGCGTGGGCATGTTCAGGACAATATGGGACACACGGCAGACATTTGATAAAAACACATTTGAATTGCCTCCGAGGGATTTACTGTTTTGCTTTCTTTCCAGGTAGTAGTCTCCTGTCACAGGGTCTTTTGTGGTTTTGGTTTTTAATACCGCATCGACAAAAACTCCTTGCGTGGACCTGCCTTCTAGTGAGTTGCAGATACATAGAGGCTCTGGTGCTCTGGCTCTTCTTCAAGGCACTGAAGAACCTGGCTGACCCCACCCTTAGCCTGTGACAGTTCCCTGTCCTCCTAGTCCCCCATCTGCCGTGGAGAGAAAAGCCCCGTGCTTAGTATGCAGGCCCACTTCCAAGTGCTCCCTCTGTTGGCTGGGGTGGTAGTGCAGGCGAAGCTCTCATATTTGAATTAAATGCTTTCTAAGAGAAGGTTCAGACCAATTTGACTTTGGGGTTGTTTAGTTTTGGGTGGCTGCTGGGGACCAGGCTGAGGCCGATCCTTCATAGGGCAGATGTGAAGAGGGAAACTAGAAAGCAGCAATGGCGTCATGGAAAGGTCTGGCCTCCGAGTCTTAGCTCAAACTGAAAAGTGTTTTGGGGCCTGGCTCCTCTGTGTAAGTCCAGGAGGGGTGGCTGCCTACAGAAATGGGAGAGTATGTGCTCCTCGCAAAGGTATTCCAAAATCAAAATCATTTTAGATCCGTTCTGTTCTCACAAAACATGTGCTGAATTAGGCTCACCTGCTAACATTGGGCAATCCGGCCTAGACCCTCTCTCTAAGAGCCCTCCCACTCTGGCCTTTCATTAAACCCAAACGGAAAGAAGGCCAAGTGAATGTGTGGCCAGACAGCTTCTAGAAAGAAATGCTGTTGCTCCCAGAGAAGACTGGAGAGGAACCAGTTCTGGGCAGGCATCTACATCTTTTTTTTTTTTTAATTTTATTTATTTTTATTTATTTATTAGAGAGAGAGCGAGCACAAGTAGTGGGGAGTGGCAGAGGGAGAGGGAGAAGCAAATTCTCCACTGAACAGGGATCCTGATGAGGGGCTTGATCCCAGGATCCCAAGATCATGACCTGAGCCAAAGGCACATGCCTAACCGACTGAGCCACCCAGGCGCCCCTCTACTTCTTTTCCCGTGGAGGTTTTCTTGACCTCCTGCCTGGGCCCAGGGGTCTTCCAGACCTCTTGTTTAGACCAGTCCTCTCCAAGGTAGCCTTAAATCAATCACATCCACATCTTGAAGAGTACTGTTCACGTTCTGTTCGGTGCTTGTCCCCGTAGCTGCCAACCAGCAGATGGGGCTTGTTCGATTGGATTTGGATGTGGAGACAATCCCTGATTTGACTCTGAAGCCTTGAAGAGTAATCTTGTGTTGGAATGCGGTGTGACGAAGGGCGAGGCAGCATAGTTTCTTGGACTTTGAATTCTTACTCCTGTCTGTTGAAAATGAGAATGAGGAGCAAGGTCCGTTTGTTTAATGACAACTTATTGACTCACGTCTAGTCCTTACACGTTGGTGGTGTTTGTTGACTCTTTCAGAGTATGTATGTGCTGAGTGGCCTGGCGATGAATGTGGGTTTTATGTATGTTTTAATTTTTTTCTTGAAGGATTTTATTTTTAAGTAATCTCTACACCCAACGTGGGGCCCAAACTTCCAACCCTGAGATCAAGAGTCACATGCTCTACCGACTGAGCCAGCCTGGCCGCCCCTGAATGCGGGTTTTATAGACTGCAGAAAATATCAGAGCTTGAAGGAACATTGCCCACCAAAGCCCTCATTTTCCAAATGAGGAAGTTGAGGCCCAGAGAAGAGAAGTAGCACAGTGTTTTTGTGGCTGAGCTTGTAGAACTCAGGGCTCCTGTTATTTATTTATTTTTAATCCAGAGCTATTGATCTTTATTATTTCCTAATGTGTCACGGTTTTCATAGATCATTTGTAGAAATCAGCCATCCCTTCATTCATGACTCTGGTACTTGCCTTCCTAAGAAGCCCATAAATATTGGAAATCCCACATGACTGATAGATACTCTGGAAAATGTTGCTAGTGAAAATTGTTTCCTAGCTGCAGGCTGATCACATCCAATAGGGATTCCTCAAACTTAGTAATCAGTGGGAACACTTAAGATATATATATATATACATATATATATATGTATATATATATACATTTTGCAGGTATCACCATCCCTAATTGTTGTTAACACAGTTTTTAGTTGGTTAGAAAACTATGATCATGGTAATGGTTAAAAAAATCATAGGTTTGAAAAACAGTGTCATACTTTTTTTTTAATCTTAGTATTGAGTATGGAGTAGCTTTTCAATAAACATAGATAAGATGAAATAAATAGTTCACTGCAATTCTAGCTTTTGCTTTTGTCCATTGGTCCAGACCTCCCAGGAGAAGGGGGACACATGCCCTGAGCTGCAGGAAATCTGATGCTGTTTTTCTAGAGCAGTCACAACAGCAAAGGGCTCCAACTATGAATATTTTCTAATGGCATCTGTATAGTGTAGACAGAGCTTAGCCCATCCTGCCTGATCAGCAAATGTTCCAGGCCAATGTTAAAACATTACTGTAAGGAGCCTACCTAGGTAAGCATGTCTTATCATTTTTGGCCATCTTGATGACACTTCTTTATTTCTTAGCTCCTCTGTTCTTCCCATGGTACAGAAGATCAGCTGGATATGGTGCTTCTCAAACAATTCTGCTTTACTTTATAGTGGAGAAAAATATATGTGGACCTTGGCAAGTCAGGGAGTAGTTTGAAGTAGCATCTTACACGTGCACAATTTCTGTAAAAGCTTGTGTTTTATTTTGTAAATTCATGAGAAGTTTTTATTCTGCTATGTCCTTATTTCAATAGAAAATTAATTGTTTTTTTTTAAAGATTTTATTTATTTGAGAGAGAGAGAGAGAGAAAGCATTCAAGAGAGATCATGAGCAGGGGTGAGGGGCAGAGGGAGAGGGACAAGCAGACCCCCCCCCCCCCCTTGGCAGGGGCCCCTATGTGGGGGTCTGTCCTGGGGCCTCGGAGACCTGCCCGGGCTGAAGGCCGGGGCTTTATTGACTGGGCCCCCCGGGCCCCCCAGTTTGGGGTTTTTTTTTTTTTTTTTTTTTTTTTTTGAGAGAGAGAGTGAGTGAGGGAGAGGCAGAGGGAGAGGGAGAGAATCTTAAGTAGGCTCCTCGCTCAGCGTGGAGCCCCATGCAGGGCTCAGTCCCATGACCTTGAGATCATGACCTAAGCGGAAATCAAGAGTCAGTTGCTTAACCGACTGAGCCACCCAGGCGCCCCTAGTTTTTGCTCCCAAATTTGAGGTAAAGTTGCAGCTCAGGATAATGTGCTTTGTTTATATCCTAAGGCCTTCTCTGGGACACCTGGACCACATTGTCAGAGCCCAATTTTAGGAAGATGGAACTAGAGAGTACCCAACAGATCCATCCCCTGAAGCAGGTCATTGTTCTTAGCCTGAGGAGGTCACGCTCTCTGATTTCTTTAGATTTACGGCAGTTGTTTTGAAACAATTCTTAAAAACCCATACAAGTAAGGGCCCCTGGGTGGCTCAGTTGGTTAAGTGTCTGACTCTTGATTTCGGCTCAGGTCATGATCTCAGGGTCATGAAATGGAGCCCTGCGTCGGGCTCCATGCTGGGTGTCAAGCCTGCTTAAGATTCTCCCCCTCTCCCTCTGTCTCTCCCCCGCCGCCCCCGACCCTTGGCTCTTGTGTGTATGCTCTCTGTCTCTCTCTCTCTTAAAAAAAAAAGAATCCTATCCAAGTAATGTTTTCTTTAAAACAAAGCTGTCATGGAAGATGTGTCAGATTCAGGTTAGAGGGGGATTGGGGGATCTAGAGCCTTATCCCTTTGGGTTCCTTCTCCTTTTAAAGGGGGCACTGAAGCTCTGAAGGTAGTCAGAAAATCATTAAACTAGGGTGAATCCATTCTTCATCCAGATCTGGTATGTTTTATTCAATCAACACCTATTTACTTAACAAACATTTGTTGAGTGACTACTTTGTGACAGGCAGTGTTGATATAGCAGTGAAGAAAAGAGGTAAAATTTTCTGCCCTCATGGAATTAATGTTCAAGTGAAGTAGTCAAGCAACTAACATGATAGGTAACTGAAATGTATAGTTTGCTGGCTAATGATAGTCCTACAAAGAAAAACAGGGAACAGAGGTCCGAGGTGCCAGGATATTTCTATTTCAGTTTTGCAGGGTGACTAGGGAAGGCCTGCATGAAAAGATGAATTTTAAGTAAAGACCCAGAGGAAATGAAGAAGACACCCCCCCCCCCCGCCCCCGGAGATCTGCTGAAAAAAGCCTTCCAGGTAGAAGAAAGAGCAAGTGCAAAGCCCTGGAGTGGGAGTGTGCTTGGCATGTTCGAGAACAGCAAGGCTTTCGTTAGGAGCCACATGGAAAGTCCCTGGAGAGTTTTGAGTAGATTCTGTTCAGTGCCGACAACATCACCCTGGCTGCTGGATGCAGAAGAGACTGAAAACACAGCAAGGGCAGGGTAGGGAAACATGGTAGGAGGCCACCGCGAAAAGCCAAGAGAGAAATGGTGGCGACCTGGGACACTGTGGTGGCAATGGGATGGTGAACTGCTGAACAGTGGTCAGACTTGGGCAGGAGGGCCAACAGGGTTTGCTCCGGACCATAAACAGCACAGGAGAAAAAAGCAAAGCCCCAGGAATGTCACTAGGGTTTTGATGTGAACAGTTGGGAGGATGGGGTTGCCGGGGTGAGAGGGCCGGGGTTGAGGGAATATCAGGGGCTTATTTATTTTTTTTAAAGATTGTATTTTATTTATTTGAGAGAGAGAGCACAAGAAGGGGTAGGGTCAGAGGGAGAAGCAGACTCCCCACTGAGCAGGGAGCCCGATGCGGGGCTCGATCCCAGGACTCCAGGATCATGACCTGAGCCAAAGGCTGTCACCCAAGCAACTGAGCCACCCAGGCGCCCTATCAGGGGCTTATTTAGACAGGTGAGGTTTGGTATGTCTGTCGTACACCTACGGAAAGTTGTCTGCTAGGCAGTTAGGCCTGTGGATCTTGAGTTAGGGCACAGTTCTGGCTGGAGATTCCCATTTTCCCCAGCCCTGTAGGAACGATGTGGTGTATCCGAAATACATCAGCAAACTTGTCTTTCTACAAATGGCATGCATCCAGAGGGCTTATGGCTTCCAGGCCCAGTCTCTTGAGGGCCCCATTCCAGTTGGCATGTGGACAATCCCTGGCTTTTACCCTTCAGCATGTGGGTTAGATAAACATGTCCACACTTTCTTTCAAGGACCCCTAGGGATGACTTGTGAAGCTTGGAAATATAGTTCCATGGAACTAAGTTTCATAATAGTGGATCCAGAGCATTGGTTTTCAATTGCAATGGCCTCTTCGGTGGGGGGTGGGGGGTGGGGTGGGGATGGCGGGGTGGGGGGGGAGGGGCACAAAAACTTCAGAATAAACAGCAACAACAAAAAAACTTGTTTAGCCACCAAGGCTGCCTTTTTAGAACCCAGGGCAGATCATCAGAAAGCTGGCATTATCCCACATTGTAAGTGAATTTGTTGGGAGGAAATCAGCTTCAAAGGGCAGCCTTGAAGGGAAAAGAAGGTAAAAATGCAACAGGCAGCCCTGGGACGAGGGGAGGCAGATTGGCTTTATCTAGATCCAGAAGAAACAATTTGTTTGACTTGTGTGTACAGGAGCTTCGGTTTCACTTAGGATCCAGAAGGCCAAGCCAGCTCCCTCTTGCCCGGGAGCTGCGTCCCAGAGCAACTGCTTAGCCCCAGGTCTAAAGCGTGGGAACTGGAACAGGGCCACTAGTCACTCAGCACTGACAAATATAGTAATCTCCTGCTGTCTGTGTTAGTGTGGGAGGCAGAGGAAGGGGAGGAGGTTGAGGCAGGAGGGAGGAATACATGGAGTGTAAGGAAAGAATACTGGGACTTCTAGAAGGAGAGCTGAGGGTCACTTAGAGAAGCTTTGAGGAGTGGGTGGCATTTGAATGATCAGTAGGATTTGGCTAGGCAGAAAGATGGAAAAGGCAATCCTAGCGAAGGAAATGGCATGAGCAGAGGAAGAGGTCTTCAACGAACAGTAAGTTCCAGAGGGCAGAGTTTCAAATAAGAGAAAGAGGGCATGAAAAGGCAGTCAGTATGGTGGTGCGGTTAAGTCCTTGGTCTCTGGAGTGGTCTGCTATTTACTCTGTGACTGGGCAATTTGCTCAATCTGTTTCGTCTTCTGTTTCCTCAATGTTAAATGGAAATAATAAAATTAATTGCATGATAGGGTGTTTGTGGGAATTAAATGGGATCATTTATTTAAGCGCTTGGCACCCTTCCCCATAACCTATCAGTCTTACTATGAAAGGTAAAAGACTCAAAAAAAAATCACACAAAAATATTTAGAGTAGTTATCCTTCCTCTGAACGATAACAGGTGGTTTTTCTCTACAGACCTTTGTCAACTTACAATGGGGTTAGGTCCCAATATGCTCATCGTAAGTTGAAAATACCAAAGTCACAAATGCATTTCATACATCTAACCTACTGACCATCAAAGCTTGGTGTAGCTTACCAGACACCTACGTCAGCTTATAGTTGGGCAAAATCAGCTAACACAAAGGCCATTTTAAAAATAAAATGTTGACTATCACATGTACTTTATTGAATACTGTACTGAAAGTGAAAAACAGAATGGTTGTATTTGTTGACCCTTGGGATTGCATAGCTGACTGGGAGCTGGGGCTTGCTGCTGGTCGGTGTCACCAAAGAGCATTGTACCCCATATTGCTAGCCTGGGAAAAGATCCAAATCAAAATTTAAAGTACAATTTCTACTGAATGTGTATCACTTTGGCACCATTGTAAAATCAAAAAATTGTAAGTCTAACCATCGGAAGTTGGAGATCATCTGTATTTCATTCTTTTCTGTATTGGGCAGATTTTCTTCTACAACCACTAATACTGATCATCTGAAAAACATAAACAAGTTTTCTTGCTTTTAAAAATGTGTGAAAGGGGGCGCCTGGGGGGCTCAATCGTTAAGCGTCTGCCTTCGGCTCAGGTCGTGATCCCAGGGTCCTGGGATCGAGTCCCGCATCGGGCTCCCTACTCGGCGGGGAGCCTGCTTCTCCCTCTCCCACCCCTGCTGCTTGTGTTCCTTCTCTTGCAGTGTATCTCTCTGTCAAATAAATAAATAAAATCTTTAAAAAAAAAATGTGTGAAAGTTGGGCGCCTGGGTGGCTCAGTCAGTTGAGCATCCGCCTTTGGCTTAGGTCATGATCCCAGAACTCTGGGATCGAGCCCTGCATTGGGCAAGGAGCCTGCTTCTTCCTCTGCCTCTCCCCTGTATTTGTGCTCTCTCTCTCTCTAATAAATAAATAAAATCTTTAAAAAAAATGTGTGAAAGGCGATAGAGGACAATAAGTTCAGAAGAATATATTGAGGCCAGATCAGCAAGCACTTTTCTTTCATGGCAAGGGCTTCTAACTATATTTCATGAACTCAAAGATTCTGTACAAGTACTTCAGGGCTTCCATAGATTTGATTTATTTTTCTACTTTAAAAATATATGATGAAATATATATATTTTAAAAGCATGAGAAATTACATGTTTATGTGATATACAAAAATAACACATCAGAGACATTAAAATAATTTATGCTACCACTTGACATATTTTCATGAGGACCTTATAGTAAAGCTACTTTTGTGGGTGCCTGGGTGGCTCAGTCAGCTAAGCATCCAGCTCTTGATTTTGGCTCAGGTCATGATCTCAGGGTCATGGGATCGAGCCCTGCATTGGGCTCTGTGCTGGGCGTGGAGCCTGCTTAAGATTCTCTCTCCCTCTGCCCCTCCCCCCCAAAATAAAAAAAGCTACTTTTGCCTTCTTGTGCAAATAAGGTATCTTGCAAGATTAATTGAAAAAAACTTTTTTTAGCATTTGCAGTTACTTATCTGTGTATGTATGAATTTTCTCAACACTGTACAACCAAAATTAAAAAACAGAAATAAATTGAATGTTTATATGAGAACATTGTTTACTTACCCTTGATTTTGGATTTTTGTGTTTATCAGGAGAGCTTTATTTTTTTCCCCATTGACTTTATGATACATATATGTAATGATTGTTAACTTAAAAAAAAAGATTTACTTATTTTAGAGAGAAAGAGAAAGAGCGTGTGCGCATGCGTGCGCTGGCAGGAGGGGAAGGGGGAGAGAAAGAATCTCAAGTAGATTCCCCATTGAGCATGGAGTCCTAGGCAGGGCTGGATCTCAAGACCCATAGATCATGACCTGAGCAAAACAAGAGTCAGATGCTTAACCAGCTGAGCCACCCAGGTGTTCCATGTAATGATTGTTAACTTATAATAAATTCATATTAATAAAATATTTTTATATGTGTATACATTGGCGTCTGTCAGATTTTTTGTCTAAGAAAACAATCATCCTTCTTGGAAAAAAAAAAAATGTATGGGGCGCCTGGGTGGCTCAGTTGGTTAAGCGACTGCCTTCGGCTCAGGTCATGATCCTGGAGTCCCGGGATCGAGTCCCGCATCGGGCTCCCTGCTCGGCGGGGAGTCTGCTTCTCCCTCTGACCCTCCTCCCTCTCATGCTCTCTGTATCTCATTCTCTCTGTCTCAAATAAATAAATAAAATCTTTAAAAAAAATGTATGAAAACCAATATTCTCTAGGAAAAGGGAGACAAAGTTTTTGGGCATAAGAGTTTAAATCTTGAGTCTGTGCAGTTTATCTCGCAGGAATGTGAGAGATGGATTGAAGGGTAAGGGGTAGAGACTAGAATCAGGGAGACCAACTAGAGAGCCACTTCAGAAGTATAACTGGAGGTGAATTGGGTCTAAACTAGGTGATGGAGCAGTGGACATGGGGAGGAGAAGGTGGATGAGAGAAATGCTGGACGTGGATTGACAGGACTTGAGAGGACATGACCGCTGATTAGGCATGAGGGAAGTCAATGATGACACGACGAGGTTTAAAACATAAGCCCCCAAGACAATGGTAGTGCTATCCTCCAAGACCATAGACCCAGGAAGAGGAGCAGATTTGAGATGCAGGAGCAGGAGATGATGAGTTCAGTTTGGAATCTATTAAATGTCAAGTGTCTGTTGGTAGGAAAGTGTGAGAGACATCTATCTAATCAGCAGATGGATATATGGGTCTAGAGCTCAGGAGATTGTTCTGGGCTGGACACAGAAAGGGAAACTTGGGAGTCATCCACTTGGGATAAATGAAGCCCCTAAATTCCTACTGCAAACTGAATGTATAATTATATTATACATTATTATTTTGGCCAATATTCTTTATCTCAAAAGGTGTCACGATAGCAATTAAACATTGTTTCCTCTTAAGTAACAGTTTTCTCTCAGTTCGTGCTTGATAATGGGTTGGTATTACACTGGGTAGTGCTTTTTCAGTTTAACTTATGGAGTGCTTAAGGCAGAACCTAGGTTGAGGCTTATGTTTCAGGACTAGGAATATTCATGTAGATGCCAGAATGATATGAATTATAGACATGATGCAAAAATTCCGGTGCTTCTATAGAAAACTAATTATTTACTAAACAAAGAGGTATTACTCTGTTGTGGTATCTTACAATTTGGAATCTGACAAATAATGGCATTTTGGAACTAAAATGGTCTACAGAGTTCTTCCAGCTCAACTTTTTAAGTTAACATAATATGTGGTAGCAGAGCTCAGAACTCAGGTCGGCCCAGGGTGCTTCCATGACATCATATTTCATCCAATTCCTTTTTTTTTTTTTAGTTTTGTTTTGAACTCTATTAGTCCTCTAATTCAATGGGATTTGCGTCATGTAGGGGAAATGTATGTCTGTGTATTAAGCAGTGCTTGATCTGAGGTGAGGTGAGGATGTTGCAACCAACTTACAACCTTTGATCTCTTTGGATCAACTACGTCTTTATTTCTCCTTGTATGTATTGACATCTAGAATACAGTTGGAGAGTGTGGATTTTACAAGTGAGTGTTAAATGTGCAAGGGAATTATCTATGTCAGAATGTCACAGTTGTAAATGTGAATGGGTGTGTGACAGAGGGTGGTAGTCACACTTGAAGTGTGTGGAAATGAAGCAATTCGGCTCTTCTTCCTCTTTCTTCCCCAACCCCTATCAAGCCCTTCATTTACAACATTATATAAACGGTACCTACTTCGGAGTGGTGAACGGAACTCAAGGCAAATTTGAATCAAGAGGTCATCTTTTTTTAAAAGTCATGAGGGTGCAATTTCATCTCAAAAACTTTGAAAGAAATGGACTTTTATTTAGAATAGCACCGAGTTAGGGGCACCTAGGTGGCTCCGTTGGAGGGGTGTGCGATTCTTGATCTTGCGGTCATGAGTTCGAGCCCCACGTTGGGTGTAGAGATTACTTAAATAAATAAACTTTTAAAAAAAGGAATAGCACCAAGTTAGAAACAAATAGTATTTTTAAACAGTTAAAATATTTAGAATGATCAGTTCTTTTTTCAAATAGTGTCTCAACTTTTATCACAGTCTTAAATGGTATAATACTGAGGTTTTGTAATTCGAAAGAGATTAAAATAGCTTCAAATGGGAGTTAGATAATGTCATATTTAGTATTTTAAACGTGTCTTTCTGAGTTTCAAAACAATATATAATGATCATAGAACACTTTGAGAAATAAAGGAGATTATAAAAAAGAAAATAAAACTCAGTCATAATCCCATCCCCTATTGTGTTACCTGATTTTAATGTGAAATTCACATGTAAGAGTAATTATAGGCATACCTTGTTTTATTGCGCTCCACAGATAATTATGTTTTTTACAAGTTGAAGCTTTGGGGCAACCCTGCATCAAGCAAGTCTATCGACACCATTTTGGCAACAGCATTTGCTCACTGCATGTCTCAGTGTCACATTTTGGTAATTCTCGCAATATTTCAATTCTTCATTATTATCGTATTCCTGGTGATCTTTGATCAGTGATCTTTGATGTTACTATTGTAATTGTTTTGGGGCACCGCATACCGCACCCATATAAGACAGTGAACTTAATCATTAACTGACTCCACTGACCAGTAGTTCCTCCATCTCTCTCCCTCTCCTGGAGGCTCCTTATTCCCTGAGACATTACAGTATTGAAATTAGACCAATTAATAAACCCTACAGTGGCCAGTAAGTGTTCAAATGAAAGGAAAAGTCACATGTCTCTCACTTTATCAGTTTTTTTTTTTATTTAAGATTTTATTTATTTATTTGACAGAGAGAGAGACACAGCGAAAGAGGAAACACAAGCAGGGGGATTGGGAGAGGGAGAAGCAGGCTTCCTGCAGAGCAGGGAGCCCGACGCAGGGCTCGATCCCAGGACTCCAGGATCATGACCCGAGCTGAAGGCAGACGCTTAATGACTGAGCCACCCAGGCGCCCACATGTCTCTAACTTTAAATCACAAGGTAGAAATGATGAAGCTTAGTGATGAAGGCATGTCTCAAGCGGAGACAGGCTGAAAGAAAGCTAGGCTAGGCGTCTTGCACCAAACAGCCTCCTTGTGAATGCAAAAAAGGAGTTCTCGAAGGAAATTAAAAGTGCTACTCAGTGAACACACGGATGATACGAAAGCAAAACAGCCTACTGTGGCTACGGAGGAAGTTTGAGTGGTCTGGACAGAAGATCCAAGCAGCCACGACATTCCCTTAAGCCAAAGCCTAACCCGGAGCAAGGCCTTAACTGTCTTCGAGTCTATGAAGGCTGAGAGAGGCGAGGAAGCTGTGGAAGCAAAGTGTGTGAAGCCAGCAGAGGGTGGTTCATGAGGTTTAAGGGAAGAGTCATCTGTCGCACATGCAAGTGCCAGGGGGAGCAGCCAGTGCCGATGGAGAAGCTGCCGCGAGTCATCCAGAAGGTCTAGCTAAGATCGGTACCGAAGAGGCTGCACTACACAACAGAATTTCAGTGTAGATGAAACAGCCTTCTACTGAAAGAAGATGCCATCTAGGACTTTCATGGCTAGAGAGGAGAAGTCCGTGCCTGGCTTCAAAGCTGCAAAGGATGGGCCGGTGCTCTGATTATTAGAGGCAACTATGGCCCGTGACTTTAAGTTGAAGCCAATGCTCATGGACCATTCCAGAAATCCCAGGGCCTTAAGAATTGTGCTAAGTAGGGGCGCCTGGTGGCTCAGTCATTAAGCGTCTGCCTTCGGCTCAGGTCATGATCCCAGGGCCCTGGGATGGAGCCCCACATCGGGCTCTCTGCTCGGCGGGAAGCCTGCTTCTCCCTCTCCCTCTGCCTGCCCCTCTGTCTGCTGCTCTGCCTACTTGGGCTCGCTCTCTATCAAATAAATAAATAAAATCTTAAAAAAAAAAAAGAATTGTGCTAAGTCTACTCTTATGCTCTCTATAAGGAATGACAAAGGCTGGATGACAGCACATCTGTTTACAACATGGTTTGCTGAATGTTTTAAGCCCACTGTTGAGACCTACAGCTCAGAAAAAAAGATTCCTTTCAAAATAATCATGGCTAACAGACAGTTCACCTGGTCACCCAAGAGCTCTGGTGGTGATAGTCCTCCAAGATTCATGTTGTTTTCGTGCCTGCTAGCACAACATCCATTCTGCAGCCTATGCATCAAGGAGTCATTTCGACTTTGAACTCTTATTATTTACGCAACACATTTTGTAAGGCTCTAGCTGCCATAGACAGTGATTCCTCTGATGGCTCGGGCAAGGTCAGTTGAAAACCTTCTGGAAAGGACTCACCATTCTAGATGCCAGTAGGAACATTTGCAATTCATGCGAAGTCAAAATTTGGAAGGAGGAGTTTGGAAGAAGTCGATTCCAACTGTCATGGCTGACTTTGAGGGAGGAAGTAGCTGCAGATGGGGATGGTGTGGAAATAGCGAGAGAACTAGCATCAGAAGTGGAGCCTGAAGATGTGACTAATTGCTACAATCTCAGGATCAAACTTGAACAGATGAGGAGTTGCTTCTTATGGATGAGCAAAGAAAGTGGTTTTTTGAGATGAAATCTACTCCTGGTAAAGATGCTGCAGAGACTGTTGAAATGATAACAAAGGATTTAGAATATTCCATACATTTAATTGATAAAGCAGAGTCCAGAGAATGGACTCTAATTTCGAAAGGAGTTCTAGGGTGGGTAAAATGCTATCAAACGAGATCTCATGCTGCAGAGAAATTGTTTGTGAAAGGAAGAGTCCATTGATGTGGCAGATTTCATCGTCGTCTTATTTTAAGAAATCGCTATGGTCACCTGAACCTTCAGCAAACTCTATCCTGATCAGTCAGCGGCCATGCAACATCGAGGCAAGACTCTCCACCAGCAAAAAGATTACAGCTTGCCAAAAGTTTAGTGGATGATTAGCATTTTTTAGCAATAAGGCATTTTTAAATCAAGATGTGTAAATTTTTTAGACATAATGCGATTGCCCACTTAATAGACTCCAGTATAGTATAAGCATAACTTTTATATGCACTGGGAAACCAGAAAATTAATTTAATTCGCTTTATTGCTATGTTTGGTTTATTGTGGTACTCTGGAAGTGTACCCACAACATCTCTGAGGTCTGCCTCTACTTTTAAAACAGTAACCATTGAAATTCTCGAAGCAAACTTGTGGGTGAAATTCACAAAGTATGATTCTCATTTGGCTTCTGCCACGCACATGCTGTTCACCCCAGGCCGACAGGAAGGAAGCCCAGTGGCACAGGAGACAGCGCAAGAGTTGCTGACCAGCAGGCTGATCTTAGGTTCTGACAGCTGAGAGGAGAGATTGTCATTGCTTAGGTCACAATGCGGGCAGAGCAGGCTGGTTCTGGAACGCATCTCTTCTCCTGTCTCTCTGTGTCCTTCCATCTCACCGTAAACCTCTGTTTCTGAGCAGAACTGAGCTAGGCATGGATAGACATGGAGGACAGGGAAGACAGCAAAATAGGGCAGGGCCCCTGCCTTTGTGATGACTATAAACTGACAGTAATAGGAGGTCAGTAATTACGCCGATAAGTACAGTCATAGTAGAGGGTGCGCTTCTGTGATTTCCATTCTGAACACTTTCCTTTTTATGTAATTAAAATACTGATGTAGAATTTGCTATATAATCTATTATATACTGGATATTCCTGTGTACAAAGTACATTTATAAATACATGTACAAGGCAGAATATACAAACCATCCGTACTGTGTTTTATGGGAAATTTAAATGATTGTTTTTAAAAAAAAGATTTTATTTATTTGAGAGAGAGAGAGAGAGCATGAGCGGGGGGAGGGGCAGAGGGAGAGGGAGAAGCAGACTCCCCGCTCATGCGGGGCTCGATCCCAGGACTCCAGGATCATGACCTGAGCCGAAGGCAGATGCTTAACTGATTGAGCCACCCAGGCACCCCTCAAGAAGTGAAAGTTATTGAATAAGTAAACTCTAGGCCCGTATCATTAAGAAAGCTGTGTAAAGGTACCAAACTTTAAAGCAGTTAAATTTACAGGGTGGTCTGTGTCTTTGGAAGACATTTACTATGTTCCCTGGGTATATCTTTAAAAGGTTTTATTTATTTAGGGGCTCCTGGGTGGCTCAGTCGTTAAGCGTCTGCGTTAAGCATCTGCCTTCGGCTCAGGTCATGATCCCAGGGTCCTGGGATCGAGCCCAGCATCGGGCTCCCTGCTCAGCGGGGAGCCTGCTTCTCCCTCTCCCACTCCCTCTGCTTGTGTTTCCTCTCTCACTGTGTCTCTCTCTGTCAAATAAATAAATAAATCTTTTTTAAAAATTAAGAAAAAAATAAAAGATTTTTTTTATGTATTTGAGAGAGAGAGAGTGTGTGAGTGAGCAGGGGGAGGAGCAGAGTGAGAGGAACAAGCAGATTCCATGCTGAGCGCAGAGCCCAGTGCGGGGCTTGATCTCATGACCCTAAGATCATGACCTGAGCTGAAATCAAGTTGGATGCTTAACTGACTGAGCCACCCAGGCACCCTTCCCTGGGTGTATTTTAAATAATTAACACAAATATTACAGTAGGTCAGTGTATTTTGTAAAATGGCAGCTAAAACTAGGAGAGAGAGGTACAAGTTTTCTACCAGAGTTAAAATGTACCAAAGTGGGTATAAAGTGCCCAAGTGATATTGCAGTTACCCTTGAAAATGCTGGGAACACAGGGAAGCTGGTAATAAACTCCTGGACTGGACAGATGATGCTGTGGGTCTTTGATCAGGGAATCTATGTATCTATTTAGATTTTAAATCCAAAATGTGGCTTAACTGGAAGGAAGCAACCATAAACATATCAGACGGCAGCCCAATTGGAATTTAAACTTTGGTGCTTATAATCTCCGCATAAAATATTTGACTTGATTATAGTAACTTCCTTAAGGAACTGATGAACTTCCTTGTACTGTTTTGATTCACTTTCGTTATTTCCAGTTTTAAGTAAAGTCTCATTGCTGTAGGCTCCTGATAACAAATTTCTCAATGTACTTGAATTTTATGGAAATGAATGTTATTTCAGTAAATGAGCTATTGTCTCTAACTTGGATAATCTTTTTTTTTAAGTTTATTTTCTTAACAATATATATTTTTTAAAGATTTTATTTATTTATTTATTTGACAGAGAGAGAGAGCACAAGCTGGGGGAGCGGCAGGCAGAGGGAGAAGCAGGCTCCCAGCTGAGCAGGAATCCCGGCGCGGGACTCGATCCCAGGACTCTGGGATCATGACCTGAGCCAAAGGCAGATGCTTAACCGACTGAGCCACCCAGGTGCCCCTTGAATGATTGTTAATGGTAAATTTAAGTCTGCTATTTTCACCTCATGCTGACTTCAGAACCTAACCCGTGGGTGAGCTGGAGTTTCGCTGTGATAAGGGTTGTGAGGCGAGAGCCCAGGGGCTAAGAGCCAAGACAACCGATGGACCCTATTTAGATAGGGAAAGCATGAAAGGCTTACTCTTCCACTCTTGGCCCATTTTTGGTAGATTCTCAGAGACCTAAATTGGGTCATTACTCAGATCAGGAGCAATTGTCTTAAAATATAGCTCCAAAGCAGCAGTGCAGCTTTGCAAAAAAAGAAAAAAAAAAAAAGAAAGAAAGAAAAGAAAAGAAAGAAAGAAGATAAGAAATAGAAAATTGAACAACTATCTTCGGCAGTGGTTCTGAACGAGCTCAGAAATGTTGAACCCGGCTCCTACAGAGCTGTTCTTTGTTCCATGTCTGATTTCTTCTACATGAATAATTCCCATTCTTGTGTTCAGAGACAACAATCCCGCATTCACTGTCATGATAAAAATAGAAAATGACAGGCATTGAATTTTCACAGCAATTAGCCCTATGTTTGTTTTTTCATTTCTTGAGCCCTTACAGGCGGGATGGGAGGGGCAGGAAGATGGGAGAGAGTGGCCTCCTGCATTTGACGTGAGACAGTTGTTTGTCAGTAAGGAATGAGGAGGGACAGTGCGAAAGAAACATCTGCTAAGACGATCAGATTTTATCTCATTAACGTAACCACAACAACTTTATCAGGGTTTCTTTAATCTCTGCTGATACTTGCCATTTCACAGACTATTTCTCAAGGCCATCTGTTTGGATGGTACCAGAAGGGGTCTGATATGATCGACTGAGATAATGTGTTGAGCAGTATTTTGTAAATTGTCAAAGTGTTCTAGGAAGGGGAGGTATTCTTCTTCTTCATTTCATAAATATTTACTGAAAGACTCTTCTGAGCCAGGCGTTGTGCTAGATGCTGGGGAACATGTAGAGACTAAGGCAGGCAAAGGGATAGTCCAGCCCCTCATGGAGCTTACATTCCGGAGGAGGTGGAAGAGTCAGTAAGAATATGAGCTACGTTCTGGAGACCTTGCTCGTCTTCTAGATAACTCACCCTTCAAAACTCCTTCCAAGCACCATTTCCTTCAATAAGTAGTTCCTGGTTCCCCCTTCTGCCCTTCCCACCATGATGTGTGCATATCTCCATCATAGCACTTATTTCATTATACTGTGAATGGTCCTGGTTTACCTACCTTTCCATTCTCTTATATTGTGAGTTCCTCAATGGCAGGCAACCTGGCCTATAAGCTCCTTGGTACATGCAATGCCTGCCTTGCACATAGCATATACCTCATTAATGTTTGTCGTAATGGATCCGTTAAGGCATACTGGTTTAATCTTGGCCCTGAAATCAGAGACTCTCAGTCCAGACCCATAAAATAGGAAGTGATATCTACAATCATATAGTCTAGCCCACCCTTTATATATGAGGAACTTGAGCCCCTCGGTATGATGTATGACTTCGGCCAAAGCACATTATCATTCTGTGTCTCAGTATTTGCGACTGTTAGGTACAACAAGAATTTTAGAGCTGAGTGAAAGTTCATAATGGTCCAAATACTTCATTCGAGAGGTGATCAAAATGAGACACAGAAAGATTAAGCCACCCTTCTAAAGTCCCACAACAAGTTAGTAGAAGAACCAAGAAGAGATCAGATGTTCTGGAACACATAATAATTTTCTTTTCACATTCCCTTGTTCCTTCTCCCTGTAAGCTTTGGTAGTATCACAAGAATACTGTTAAGTTACAGGGAAACAATAGATATGAATACCGTGGATGGAGTATGAATTAGTGCTACCACGTTGGAAAATGCTTTGTTAGTATCTGGTAAAAATGATTGTCCATTATGACTCGGGTTCAACTCCCAGGAATTCATCCTAGCATTCTTGGACTTTTATGTAATTGGCATGTATGTAAAAGAATACTCAGAAATAGGGTGACTGGTGGCTCAGTCGGTTAAGGGTCCGACTCTTGATTTCAGCTCAGGTCATGGTCTCAGGGTTGTGAGATTGAGCCCTGTGTCGGGCTCCGTGCTCAGTGGGGAGTCTGCTTAGGACTGCCTCTGTCCCTCTCCCACCAAAAAAAAGTATATTCAGAAAAGCCTTAAAGCTTTATGAATAATAGTAGAAAACAAAATGAGAAACCACCCCAATGTCTAGGCACGGAATGGATAGATATTGGAAGCATGTACATAATGTGGAACATGATATAGCAAAGAAAACAAATCTCAAATATAATGTTGAGTGAAAAAAAGCCCAGAGGACTAAATACAGTCAATATCATTTATAGAAAATTCAATTATGAGCGGAGCTCAGCAATATATGTGGTAAAGTAATAAATAGCAGTAAGAGATCAACAAATACAAAATACTGAGGTACCTGGCAGGCTCAGTTAGAAGAGAATACAATGGGGGTTGTGAGTTCAAGCCCCACACTGGGTATAGAGATTACTTAAATAAATAAAACTTTAAAATATATATATTTGGGGGGCACCTGGGTAGCTCAGTCAATTGAGTATCTGACTCTTGGTTTCAGCTCAGGTCATGATCTCAGGGTTGTGAGATTGAGCCCCGCGTTGGGCTCCGCACTGAGTGTGGAGTCTGCCTAAGATTCTCTCCTTCTCCCTCTGCTGCCCCCTTCCTCGCCACGCTCTCTCTCTCTGCCTCTAAAATAAATAAATAATTAAAATCATTTATATATATATATATCTTTTCTTCATTACATTCTGATTACATAGGAGGTTGAAGATGGTTTGGTGTGGATGTGGTTATAACTGATTTGGGTTTTTCCCTCCCTTGTGAAGTTTTAAGGTGACAAAGTTGATATTCCATTTTTAATTTATCCTCATAAAATGTAAAGCATTCTCAAATAGAGCTTTTCTTTGAAAAGCTGATGGCCTAAGTGGAATTATATACCTAAAAATTAAATTCAGTCCTTAGACATCATTTTGTTTCATGTTAGAAATACAAGCACACCAAACAATTAAAAAATATCCTAATTATTAAGTAATCTAACCTATACTATTTGGCCTTGAATTATTATTTAACTTTTGTAACATTAGCTCAGAAAGTATATAATTTTCCTCATAGATTAATCTAGTGAATGCACTCTTTTAATATTTATATTCTAAATCTATCTCCCTGTTTAACTATTTGACATTCATAATAATTGTGCTTGCACATAAATTTAACAGATCATTTATATATCAATCATTTATTAGTGTAGCATTTTACTCTTGCAATAATAAGGGAATTTTCAGTCTAAGTATCATCTGGAATGCTTACTTATATTTGAAACAGAATATTTTGATATTTGTAATAATTCCAAATGCTGTGCTTTGGTCATGCACAAGTTCAGAAAAGCTGAAAAGCTGTTGATGTAGGCATTTGCTATTCAACCTTCCAAAGACCTAGACCAAAATCAAAACCAAGTAACAGACTTGGTCCAAATACAGAAGCCAAAGGCAACTTTCAGCATCTCTTTGGTGGACAGTGGGTTCACAGGTGTTGTGACTGTGCTTGCTTGCTTGCTTGCTTGCTTTCTCTCAAAGATGTTGTTTATTTATTTGAGAGAGAGAGAGAGAGAGCAGGAAGGAGAGGGAGACAGACTCTGAAGCAGACTCCACACTGAGCGCAGAGCCCGACGCGGGGCTCGATCACACCAGCTCGAGATCGTGATCTGAGCCAAACCCAAGAGTAAGTGGCTTAACTGACTGAGCCACCCAGGTGCCCCGTGACTGTGCTTTCTAATGTACATATACATTGCAGAGATTTCTTTGAAACTTTCTGATATTGAATAATTAAAATGTCAATGATCTGGAGGCGTTTTGGAAAAAAATTCATATGAGGATAATCCAAGCTGTAGTCCATGCTTCTGTTTTCCCCTTCCTTCCTCGCGTATCTCAGCCAGTTTCTTGAAGAGGCCTGATCCCATGTGACCTCTCACATTCAGCACTCGAGTGCTCCTTGGACCGGCTGCCGGGCCCTGGCAGCCAGTGCCCTAGTTAGTAGCCTTCGCTCCCAGGCTGTGCTCGGGCCAAGGCTTGCCCAGCGTTTCCTTGGGCACCACATATACCCATGGCAGACATACAGATGGGCATATGGATGTTAATAAGCCCTCCCTCGCTATAAATTAATCCGAAGAAGGTTTAATGAGCTAAGCATATTAACATTTATTAGCTTAAAAACACCATTCATATTTATAGTGAACTTCCTGGATGTAAAAGAAAATTTATGCAGGAATTGGTTGATGGCCTTTGGGAAAAGTATTAATGTCTTCCTGTTCGTGTTTATGAGCCCAAAGACATAAAGAATGTGAGGCAACCAAGGACACACTACATAATGATCCCTTTTCTCCCCCCGCCCCTTTTTTTTGCTTTTGTTGTTCCATCGGGGTCTCATGACCAGAGAAGTTCTGTTTTCGTGGGACATAACTGATCTTGTAACTGACAAGTAGTGAGGGGACTTTTTAGTTTTTGAGAATTTGCTGTGGCCTGGAGAACTGAAACGTACCCCGTTGGTAAATAGGAAGAGTCTCCTGGGAGTATTTCCTTGGTGTCATGAGAAGCAGTAGAAGTAGATACATTATTGGCAGGTATTGGTAGAACAATAGGGCCTTGGACTCCAGTGACACTGTGGGACCCGGGATGATTTGCTCAACGCGTCTGCGCCGCCATTTTCACTTCTCTAACATAGGGCCTGCAATGGGCTTTATCTCATGGTGTTGTTATAAGGATTGAATGAGATTTTGCCTGTAAAGTACTTAGCACATTGCCTGACACAAATGTCCTCAATAAGGATTATAAATAGCGTTTGATTATCGTGGAGGCTAAATTGTTATCTCTTATCTGTAAACTTTATTTATGGCTCTCTTCTGACACCTATGACCGTCTTTCTGGTATCGGAGCTATTTAATAAGGGCTGAACTCCTGAACCCGGCTCCTTGGGGGGAGAATGCTTGTCTGCTTCATACCCCGTAGGGCCCAGCCCAGCGAGGCAGCACGAAGGAAGAGGTGAGGCTGAAGTGGTTTTTTTACCGTGGCCCAATTTGGTTTCCATCGTAACTGAATACATACCCACGTAATCGAATCTGGAGAGTTGTGCAAGATGAACCATATTATATGCCATGCAGTCTGATATTGTCTTTTCTGTTCTGTTTCGTTCCATTAAAAAAGTCTCATCTTGGCCCGCTCCATTTGTTTCAAAACTTGCCAGTGAGTCTCAGCCTGTGGTTTTTAAATCCGTGGGCTAGACCGTGAAGCAGCCTTGACTGTCCCACTGACGGTGGGGGTGTGGTGAGTGGGAAGCTACCAGAAACGCTGGGCCTGCGCCACGTGGCCATTGCTTTAAGGACACTTAGGGACCAAGTCTAAATAGCAGAGATGAGGCAACTCAAGACTACTAGGGCTGGGGAGGATAGAGCTTTGACTTGGAAATGCTGAGTTTTGAAGGTGAAAGCATTCAGTACAGAGCTAGGTCACTCCAGCAGTTCTATTCAAAAACAAAGGAAGAAAGAAAAATAGCAACAGGAACGATTCCCTTGAAATGCGGCTGGCAGGACAGGCCAGGTAGACACGGGTCTCTCTCCTGTCCCAGGGACTCTCCCTTTTTTCCGATTTTTCGTTTTCCTATGAAAAATAGCCTTTGAGTGATTAAAAAAAAAAAAATCCCCACAAAGTGAAAGTCTGTAAAGTGCACGCACATGTACACACACACGCACACACGCCCCAAACTTTAAAATCCTGCTTAGCTGTCACAATTCAGTGGATTCAACAGCCCTCTCCCTTCCTCCCTCCTTTTTCTGTTTTTCAAAACTCCACTTTTTTCCATCTTATCATCCTTTATTTTTATTTTGAGAGAGAGAGAGAGAGTGCGCACAAGCGTGGAGGTGGAGGGGGGGAGAGCTGGAGGGAGAAGGAGAGAGAGAATCTCAAGCAGACTCCACACCTACCTCGGGGCTCCATCTCACAACTGGGAGATCATGACCTGAGCCTAAATCAAGAGTCGGATTCTTAACCGACTGAGCCACCCACATGCTCCCCATCTTATTACCCTTTAAAACACCATTTTTGTCTCAGAGCTTTTGCTTCTATAGCCTCATAACTGTTGCAAGTTCCAGACTATTTTACCATCTCATCTGCAGAGTTGGAGCTTCAACTTTCCATTTCTTTTTGCTGCCATTTGATCTTTCTATACCAGTTAGATTCATTCATTTCGTCTGTCAATTTCTTGAGCACTTATGCGCCAGGCACATGCTACCAGCTACTGAGTTCGCGGTGCACAAAATCAAGTTCCATAATGTCACTGAGCATCCAGTTAGGTAGGGGAAGCAGAAATGAATCCTCCATTCACACAAAGAAGCAAAAATGGCCCCCGTGATATGTGCAGTACAGGAAAGGTATGTGACGAATTGACAGTGTTGATAAATCATTAGGAGTGTGTTCTTTGGGGAAGTGAGGTTTGAGCTGAGTACTGAAGGATAAGGAGCCATTAAGAAAAAGGAATGGGATCATTCAAGGCAAGCAGAACAAGGCCCCAGGGTGGGAGGAAGCAGGTTGAGCACGAGGAACGAAGAGAAGGCCAGTGAAGGAGTAGGAAGGTTCTAGAGAGTAGAGTGGGAAGCTCAGTTGTGGGTCTATGCTGTAGAAATTCACCTACTACCTTGTGTTAGCCTATGTTAGGGGGTTTTGAGTTTATCCTCAAGGCAATATCAGTCAATTAGAAGGTTCTGTGGGTACTGGTACATAGTGGCAGTGGGAGGATATGATCATATTTATTTTGGAAAATGCTACTTTGGTTACAGTGTGGAGAATGAATGGGTGGCTGGGGAAAGGTGAATGCAGACAAAATGTACAAAGCTCTCATGTGGGTTCCACGTACTCTGTGTTAAGCATTGCTGTAAAGGGTTTTTATATAGACCGTTATGGAATCTTCATGACCTGTCGGGTGGCTGGTTATTATCCCCACATAACCCATGAGGAAACTGAAGCTCAGAGAAGTGAAGAGACTTGCCCAAGATCACACAGCTGGAATGTGGCAGAACTGGGATTTCATGGGATTGTGTCTTGGGCCAAACTTAGTGGTGATGGGGAGAAGGAAACAGATTAACGAGACATTCGGCAGGGAAAATTGATAGTAATTCATGGTACCGTGGGCGTGGGGGGTAAGAGGAAATGTTAAGGAAAATGTTTAAATTTCTGATTTGTACAACTGAGTGGCCGGTGGTATGTTCATTGAGGCAGGGAATATTGAAAGACAGTGAAAGGAGCTTGCAAGAGATAGAATAGTGGTTGGCGAGGCAGTAGGCAAAGCAGGAGACCAGCATGGAAATGGGGTGGGGCGGGGGAGGGCAGGAAATGATTCAATAGGAAGCGATGGGCCCCAGCTTCAACTGATGCTCAGGGTGTCCTGTTCAACTCCATCACTCAGAGTTCTGTTGCATTTGCTGCCATGTGGGAATGCTCACACCAATTTGTCACATTCTCAAAGGTGTCAAACTCAAGCTGTCCCTTGATCTGGATGTCCAGTGCTGCGTGGCATTCTCGAATGAGCTTGCCATCAAGTGCTGCCTATTTCCCCGGCCTTATTGCTTTTCTTCCTCCACAGTCAGTGGCTACCTGTTCTCCCACCTGCAGTTCAATCCCACCTGAGCCCTTGGTCCAATTTTGATTTTAGACAGGAGGGACTCAGGCAGTTCTAGCCTAGCCCTCCAGATTTCAGTATTGGGTTATTATTCCTATCATAACCTTGTTTCCCGTTTTTAAAAACAGGGCTTCTTGGTGTTTGTGTGTGTGTTTTTTTTTAATATATATATCTGAGTCCTTGTATCAGCCAGGTGAAATAATGGCTATGGAAATGTTTTGGAAATGATAGAACTTAATACATGTAAAGGTTCTAGCATAGGCGATTAGTACACAGTAGATTTTCAGTAAATAATAGCTGTTGCTACCAGGACCATTGCTTGGTTACTGCAGGTCAACCAAACCAAATCACAAAGAGTGTTGCTGAATTGCAGTATCTTTTCAAGGAGTGACCTATTCTTCTCCTTCACAGATCCCCCTTGCCCTGTTCTGGACATGTTACCACTCTCTCAGATTTTCTTTTCTTTCCTTTTCTTTTCTTCTCTTCTCTTTCTTTTCTTTTTTCTTTCCTTCTTTCTTTCTTTTATTATTAACATATAATGTATTATTTGTTTCAGAGGTACAGGTCTGTGATTCATCAGTCTTACACAATTCACAGCGCTCACCATAGCACATACCCTCCCCAATGTCCATCACCCAGCCACCCCATCCCTCCCACCCCCCACCACTCCAGCAACCCTCAGTTTGTGTCCTGAGATTAAGAATCTCTTATGGTGGGGTGCCTGGGTGGCTCAGTTGGTTAAGCGACTGCCTTCGGCTCAGGTCATGATCCTGGAGTCCCTGGATCGAGTCCCGCATCGGGCTCCCTGCTCAGCGGGGAGTCTGCTTCTCCCTCTGACCCTCCTCCCTCTCATGTGCTCTCTCTCTCAAATAAATAAATAAATAAATCTTAAAAAAAAAAAAAAAAGAATCTCTTATGGTTTGTCTCCCTCTCTCAGATTTTCTACTTGGACTAGTCTGCGCCTTTTCCCAACCTGGTTCATAACGTGGAGGGTGAAATATTCAAAAAGAGCATGGCTTCTGGAATCAGACAGATTTGCATTTGAATCCTGACCCTGTGACCTCAGGAAAGGTACTTAACCTTTCTCCAGTTTCCTCAACTGTAAAATCGAGAGGACCTCCTATGCCTTGAAGGATTGAATTCAGCCAAATACATCAAGGCACCTGGTAATGCATTGGTATTCATTAACTACGAGCTTCTTTTTCTCTCCTTTTTTCTTCCATGTGCCTCATCATAGCTGTTCTGAGCCTTGCAGACTTCTGAAGCAGTTCTCATTTTCCTATCATAAAAAAGTCTCATGACTTAGGGGTGTGCTCTAAACTTTGATCTATTTTATTCTTGTGCACGTTAATGTGCCACATTAACTTTCAGACCACCAGGATGGTGTGTAACTAATTATTGCGTGACTAGCCCAGTTAATATTAACTGACAATTTACTATGGGAAAGGCACCATAGGAAATATGAATCCACCCCATTCCTGACTTTTTACATTGAGCTGAGTTACCCACCCTTCTTTTCAACAGTCCCTTGTGGGCCTATGAAGCCAGTCCCAATAGCTATCGGGCACTTCAGAGGATCCCTATAGCTTCTCTTGCCCCTAATTAGTCCTGATTGGGTTTTGCTAGATCTTGTCTCCCTCGTTCTCTCCTTTGGCTGTGTACTCTGATTTTGATTGTTCCCGTCCCTGACTCCTCTGGGATTTGATCTTTTCCCTAACTTTCTCCTTGGCATTCGGACGTTGGCCGGCTGGTATCCTTTCTGGCTTAGCTAACCACTATGGCCCCAGAGTTTCCTATTGCCTCAGGTGAGAGCACTTCCCTCTTCACCCTGTTTTCCTGCCCAATGGGCTCCTAACACCTGTTCAGGTCTGAATTCTGTATCAGTCAGTCATAATGACTGAGGGTGAGGGTGGCTTGAGAGAGGAGGTGAGTGCTAACCAATAAAAATTTGTCATGGCTTGCTGCCCTTAGGAAGCTCACAGTCCATTTGGGGACGATAAAGACATCAACACTTCAAAAAAAAGCAAGGAATGAATGGTAAATATCAAATACTTAGGGATATCAATATAAGTTACTATTAAAACTGTCATCTGGTATTTTTAAAAATGTACATTAGCTGAAAAGAAATTAGTTTTCAGAGGTGCCCAATATACAAACTAGGTTCTCTTGGACAATCTAGTTTAATATACTTAATAGATATTTAAAAAGTAATTTTAGATTCAGTTTTTATTTTTTCACTTAAAAATATTTTTTGTAGGTCATTTTCCTGTTAAGATCATAATTTTAGAATATGTGATTCCAATACAAAGAAAGTCCCTTTGCAACAGGGTTAAAATAACTGAGACTCATTAGCGGAAATATGACTGTATTGTTGTTTATAGTGTACACTTTTCAGAGTTTTGTTCTATAAGATTTAGCTTGTCAAAAGTAAAACAGCAAATTTATTTTACCAGCAAGATGGGTTGATTCGGGAATAGCAGCGGGATTTCAATTCAGGATATGCAAGCCATGGCACACCATAGATAAGACCGGAGAACAAAGGAGAGGAGCTGTACAGAGAAAAGAAGGAAGTTGGGAGGGGCTCTTTGAACAAAAATACTTCCGAGGAAAGCAAGAGTTCAGGGTGGTGATGGTTTCTCATTGGATGGCTTGTGGTCATTTTTTATTGGCTGAGCTTGTTGCTGGGCGAGGAGAAATCCTTTCCTCCTGTTGGAATAGTCAAGTAGGCTTCTTCCTATAGTGAATGCAAAGTACTCCTCTTTTTGATGGGGGTCTGTAATTTCCGAATAGTGGTAGCGGGTGAGAGCGCCCCCTTCTGGCCTCCCGACTCCAATTTAAATGAGGTTTCCTTCATTCAGTTTTTTTTTTTAAAGATTTTGTTTATTGATTTGAGAGAGAGAGAGAGAGAGAGAGCACGCGCACGAGCGCGAGCAGGGGGAGGGGCAGAGGGAGAAGCAGAAGGAGAAGCAGGCTCCCCGCTGAGCAGGGACCCCCCCCCCCAACGTGGGACTCCATCCCAGGACCCTGGGATCATGAACTGAGCCGAAGGCAGATGCTTAACTTGACTGAGTCACCCAGGCGTCCCGACCTTCATTCAGTTTCATAAGCTGAATCCATGTTCAAATCGGGATGTACTCAGTTCTATAAAAATATTTGTCAATCTTACCTTGCAAAGTGGATAAGTGGGATTTTTCATATTACTATTGTATCATTCACGTTTACTTTTTTTTTTTCCTTTTCATCTACTGCCATAAGCTGCCTAAGCTGGTTGAGGTTGGTGGGGAAGCCATGGAGCCTGAGGAAGGACGGGAAAAAATAGAAGAACTAAACAGTCTATGTATTGGGAATGTGTGCTGGGGGAAAGCATTCCAAATAGAGTTGTGATATTGTGATTTCTTCTTTTTTTTTTTTTTTAAAGATTTTATTTATTTATTTGACAGAGAGAAACACAGCGAGAGAGGGAACAGAAGCAGGGGGAGCTGCAGGCAGAGGGAGAGGGAGAAGCAGGCTTCCCGCTGAGCAGGGAGCCCGATGTGGGGCTTGATCTGGGATCATGACCTGAGCGGAAGGCAGATGCTTCACCAACTGAGCCACCCAGGTGCCCCAATATTGTGATTTCTAATAAGAAATATATATTTGGTCTTCCCTGTTTCTGGCACGGAGCCCCTAAAGCCCTTGGAATTTCCTGTGATGAGAGCAATAAAGGTGTCTATTTTATGTCATTGAAATGACTTTGGGATTGCACCTAAGGATGGGGCGTGGTTGCCAGGTGAACCAACCTTGTGATTGGCGGGGTTGGAACTTTCAGCCCCACCCCTTGACCTCCAAGGAGGGGGAGAGGGCCTGGAGGTTGAATCAATCACCAGTAGTCAATGATTTTTTTTAAGATTTTATTTATTTATTTGACAGAGAGAGAGACAGTGAGAGAGGGAACACAAGCAGGGGGAGTGGGAGAGGGAGAAGCAGGCTTCCCACTGAGCCGGAAGCCCGATGCGGGACTCGATCCCAGGACCCTGGGATCATGACCTGAGCCGAAGGCAGTTGCTTAACCAACTGAGCCACCCAGGCGCCCTGTAATTAGACTTGTACAATCTATAGCTGGTCGGTCAGAAGCACAGGTAATAACCTGACAGTGAGGGGGCGGTCTTGTGGGAATGAACACTTAACTTGGGAAAACTGATGCTATCTCCGGGTAAATAGTGTCAGAATTGAGTTCAATTGTAGGACACCCAGCTGCTGTCTGGAGAATTGTTTGTTGGTGTGTGGGAGACCACCCCCCACCCCCCACACATTGGAATTGGGTACAGAACCCAAACTGAGTGTTCAAAGGGACACAGCAAACTCTGGCCTCGAAGAACAGCCATGTAGTGATGTTTGGGGTCAGGCTGATAGTTGCCGTTCGTAGGTTGGAGCAGCCCCAGTTTAGGGTAAAGGGAGCGTTTGGGTTCTGGTCAAGTAAGTTGAGGTTTAGGGCAGGCATTGAGCCTCAAATTGAGGAACTGGATTGCAAAGCAAGAATCCAAGGTAGGAGGCCACTTTTCTAGACTGAACAAAGCCAGTGGGGATTAGAAGAATAACTAGGTGTGAGTATGTTCACTCTTCACTTCAGGTCTACCAGTTTAAGAGGAATGATACTTCTTTTTTTTTTTTTTAAGATTTTATTTATTTGACAGAGAGACACAGCAAGAGAGGGACCACAAGATGGGGGAGTGGGAGAGTACCACTTTCCAGGAACATCTGTATTGTTCAAATATTTGTTGAAGATTAGCTCTTGTGGTGGTTAATTTTATGTGTCCACTTGGTTAAGCCATGGTATGCAGATATTTGGTCAAATATTATTCTAGATGTTACTATGAAGGTATTTGGTACATGACATTAACATTTAAATCAGTAGACTTTGAGTAAAGCAGATAACTCTCCGTAATGTGAGTGGGCCTCATCTAATCAGTTGAAGGCCTTAGGACAAAGATTAACTTCCACCAGGAAGGAAGAATTCTGCTGGCAGACTGACCTGAGCTTAAACATAAACTCTTCCTTGGGTCTCCAGCCTTCTAGCCTCCACAACTGTGTGAGCCAATTCCTTAAGTATCTCTCTCTGTCTCTCTGTCTCTCTCTATTTATTTCATTATATTTTAAGATTTTTTGCTATTTTTTAAGTAATCTCTACCCCCAACATGGGGCTCAAGCTCACAACCCAAAGATCAAGAGTCACATGCTCTACTGACTGAGCTAGCCAGGGGCCCCTATTTTTTACTTTTTAAAGATTTTTTGCGGGGGAGACACCTGGGTGGCTCAGTCGGTGAAGTGTCTGCCTTCGGCTCAGGTCATGATCCCAGGGTCCTGGGATCGAGTCCCATGTGGGGCTCCCTGCTCAGTGGGGGACCTGCTTCTCTCTCTCCCTCTGCCACTCCCCCTGCTTGTGCTCTCTCTCTCTGACAAATAAATAAAATCTTTTTTTTTTTTTTTTAAAGATTTTATTTGTTTATTTGACACAGAGAGAGACAGCGAGAGAGGGAACACAAGCAGGGGGAATGGGAGAGGGAGAAGCAGGCCTCCCGCGGAGCAGGGAACCCGATGCGGGGCTCGATCCCAGGACCCTGGGATCATGACCTGAGCCGAAGGCAGACGCTTAACGACTGAGCCACCCAGGTGCCCCAATAAATAAAATCTTTAAAAAAAATTTTTTTGAGAGAGAGAAAGCACACATGGGGGGAGGGGCAGAGGGAGAGGGAGAGAGAGAATCCCAAGCAGGCTCCATGCTCAGTGAGGAGCCCAACACAGGGCTCAATCTCACGACCCTGAGATCATGACCTGAGCTGAAATCAAGAGTCAGACGCTTAACTGACTGAGCCAGCCAGGCACCCCTAAAGACTTTCATTTTTAAGTAATTTCCACACCCAATGTGGGGCTTGAACTCACAACCCTGAGATCAAGAGTTGCATGTTCCAGCTACTGAGCCAGGCAGGCACCCCTCTCTCTATAGATCTTATTGGGACTGTTTCTCTAGAACCCTTACACAGTTGTCTAATAAGAATTACATGATTTTTTCTCCATTGAAGGGTATCACCTGCTTATGTCATGCTTCCTTTGAAACTATTCCATTAGTAGGATCTCTATCCTTTTCTTCCACCTGGGTCTATCACAAGGATAATAGAAAAAAAGTCACAGATTTGGAAAACTTTATATATTAAACGCATTTTGGAAATATCTACTTTTAAGACCTGCTTGCTTTTTTTTTTTTTTTTTTTAAGATTTTGAGAGCTAGGGGAGGGAGAACACGAGTGGGGGAGTGGCAGAGGGGAGAGGGAGAAGCAGACTCCCGGCTGAGCAGGGAGCCCGATGTGGGACCTGATCCCATGAACCTGAGATCATGAGCCGAAGGAAGGCAGTTAATGGAATGAGCCACCCAGGCACCCCAAGACCTGCTTGCCTTTGACATCAAAATGTGACGGTAGTTACAATGGTGTGCGGAAAAGTAGTCACGTGAAAATGAAATGTTGAACTCTGAAGGATATTAAGAGACATTGTGGACATATTTGTTTGAACTGATTTCAGTTGTGGAAGTTTTTTCAAATGTCTGGAATGGGGGATACATGGATACAAGTGGTGATCTCATGGCTGACCAAGCCTGCCTTCTGGCTTTCTGCACAGCGTAATGCTTTGTGGTTGCTTTGGCTTGTGATTCCTCCTGGGACATACATTATTTAGCTTGTTAGCTCAATGCAAGTTAATATTAAAATTCCTGTGTGGTCTTTGTTTTAAATGCATTTGCGTCCATCACATCACCAATACATTTAAAAAATGGAGTAGTATATGAGGTAACTTAAAATATGAGTGGTTCTGTGAATTTAGGTCAGATACTCTCTTAGTAACTAAGCTGCTAAATGTTGAAAACTCCTTTTTCCCTGAAGGCACTTAAATCTTAGTTTTGGTTGGACATCTTCCTGGTGGCTGAAAGCTAGTAACTATGGACATTCTTCAAGCTGTTTTCTCAAGTTTCTTACATTTTTCTTTTCTTTGACTTCACGTTGGCTCTTCCCAGCTGTTTATGTTTTGATCTGTTGTTTTCTAAATATTCAATTTCCTTTAATATGTTCAGTGGAAAATTTCAATTTCTAGGGTAGAGAATGCTACCATTTATCAAAATTAGTTTATTGTGAAATTTAAGTCATCCATTAAAACCTGTTTTTGGTTTCACCGTAGTATTTTGCTGACGTTCTTATATGGGATACATACATAGCTGGCACCTAGACTTGCGCTCCAGAGAGAACGCAACAAATCCTTCTTCAACTAAGTCAGTTAATAAAACCCAACCAAAAGTTGATAGTAAAGAGAAGGGCAAACATACTGTACAGAAAGTGTTCTCTTTTAACAAATACCACTATATTTCCCTTTATTGCCCCATTTACTACTTTAAAATCCATACATATATGTTTTTGCTGATTTAGTTCTTTTTTTTAAAAGATTTTATTTATTTATTTGAGAGAGAGAGAGAGCACAGAAGAGAGTGAGCATGAGTGGGGGGAATATGGGATGGGGGTTGTGGGGGAAGGGCAGAGGGAGAGGGAGAAGCAGGCTCCCCACTGAGCAGGGAGCCCCACACAGGGCTGGATCCCAGGACCCAGGGATCCTGACCTGAGCCAAAGGCAGACACTTAACTGACTGAGCCACTGAGGCACCCTGATGATTTAGTTCTTGAATAAAAAAAATCATAAAGAAACTCTGGAAGGATACATAAGAAGTGAATAATAATGGTTACGTGGGATGTTGGTAGTAGGTGGATGGGACAGAAATGGAAAGACTTCTTTGCTGGATATGATTTTATCACTTTTTGGTTTTGAATCTTGTAAAATTATTCATTATTCAAAAATTGAATTAAAGAAAAGGAAATTGTACGAATGAAATCAATTTACAAGTCCCTCCCCAAGAAATAACCACTTAGACTAATACATATGCATCCCATTTGGAATGATGTTTATGTATACTAACAAAACTTGGGTGTATGTACAGGATTCAGTAATATTAATATATTGGTTAATTAATAATGGCTTTTATTGATTTGTTAATTGGTTAATTAATAATTTTTTTCCCTTTTAAAAAAATTTTAATTCTAGTATAATTAACATACAGTGTTATATTACTTTCCGGTGTACAATATAGTGATTCAACACATGACTCAGTGCTCGTCACAATAAGTCTACTAATCAATGGTTTCTAAAATATTGTATTATTTGCATTGTGTGAATCTATCACTTTAAACTGCCTTAAGCACCTTTGAAACTGAGTGCTTTTATAAAGCATAACTTAAAGTAGTTTAGATATGGTGATGCACAAGTTTCGATAAGCTTTTGGGCTTATTAAAGTAGGATTCTATTTATATAGCTGTCTCAGTTGCCCATTTCTGCCTAATAAGTTACCCCAGAGTTTAATGGCTTAAAACAGCAATCTCTGATTTGCTTATTCTCCTGTGAGCTGGTAGTGTGGGCTGGGCTTAGCTGGGATGGCTGGTCCCTGCTGCCCTCGGTGTTGGCATGCCCTACTCCTGGGCTTGGGCTTATTCATATGTCTGGTGGTAGTTCGCTGGGTATCAGCAGGGGTGATGGAAGTAACTGCGCCAAGTGTCACTCACATTCCTGCAGGCTAGCCTGAGCTTCACATGCTGCTGCCTTCCACCAGCAGCAAGGGAGAGCAAGCTCCAATGCCTAGATGCTTTTCAAGCCTTTGTTTGTGACTTGTTGGCTCGTACGTACGTAGGCCAGGGAAATCGGAGAGTCAATGTGGGAGGCCAAGCACCGAGTCAGTGTGGTAGAGGGCTATGGGAGGGTAATGAGTACCGGGAGATGTGATTCAGTGTGGGGCCATTACTATGAAAGTAATTGTTACGATTTCTAAAAATGTCCATTGTTTTCTTCGATGTTCAACGAATTCAACTCATGACCAGGGAATTCTGTAAACCCCTGAACACTAATGATAAGTTACAGCTGTTGTCATACTCTGATTTAAGGTTTTAGCACCACTTAATATTATCATTTAAAATACTAAGGGGCGCGTGGGTGGCTCAGTCAGTTAAGTGTCTGCCTTCTGCTCAGGTCATGATCCCGGGGTCCTGGGATTGAGTTCTGCATCGGGCTCTTTGCTCAGTGGGGAGTCTGCTTCTCCCTCTCCCTCTGCCTCTGCCCAGCGCCCCCCCCCCCCCCCCCGCCCAGCTTGTGCTCGCTGGCTCTATCTCTCTGTCAAATAAATAAATAAAATCTTTTAAAAAATAAAATAAGGGGCGCCTGAGTGGCTCAGTCGTTAAGCGTCTGCCTTCAGCTCAGGTCATGATCCCAGGGTCCTGGGATCGAGCCCCGCATCGGGCTCCCTGCTCCGCGGGGAACCTGCTTCTCCCTCTCCCACTCCCCCTGCTTGTGTTCCCTCTCTCGCTGTCTCTCTCTCTGTCAAATAAATAAATAAAATCTTTAAAAAATAAAATAAAATAAAATAAAATAAAATAAAATACTAAGATCATATTACTGCCTTGCTCCCAATTTTCCCATGGCTTCTTACTGCAATCAGAATAATATTAAAATTTCCTGGCACAGCCCACAGGCCCTAAATGATTTTGTTTTTATCTACATCTACATGATGTTGTTTTCATGACATCATGCCCTACCTCTCGGCTGATAATTTACTGTTCTTCAGCTATAATCGCTATTTTTCTATTCCTTCAATGCATCAAATTCATTCCACCTCAGGGCTTTTCACTTGCCATTCCCTCCCTGGAATGATTTTCCCTCAGATCTTTGCTTGGATGGCTTCCTCTCATCATTCAGAGCTCTGTGCAAATTTTACTTCTTGAGAGCAATCTGCTCTCCCCTCCTTCAGAAGTAGCCTCCTCCTATCCCAGATCACTCACTATCCCATTTCTTTCTTTTTTTTTTTAAAGATTTTATTTATTTATTTATAGGACAGAGGGAGACACAGCGAGAGAGGGAACACAAGCTGGGGAAGTGGGAGAGGGAGAAGCAGGCTTCCTGCCCAGCAGGGAGCCCGATGCAGGGCTCGATCCCAGGACCCTGGGATCATGACCTGAGCCGAAGGCAGACGCTTAATGACTGAGCCACCCAGGTGCCCCTCTTTTTTTTTTTTTTTAAAGATTTTATTTATTTGACAGAGAGAGAGAGATAGCTAGAGAGGGAACACAAGCAGGGGGAGTGGGAGGGGGAGAAGCAGAATCCCCGCTGAGCAGGGAGCCCGATGCGGGGCTCCATCCCAGGACCCTGGGATCATGACCTGAGCCGAAGACAGATGCTTAACCGACTGAGCCACCCAGGTGCCCCACTCACTATCCCATTTCTGTTTTATTTTTTTCATAACACTTGTTATTACCTGGAATTATCTTATTTATTCAATTGTTTGCCTGATTATTATCTTACTCTCCCTGCTAGTATATAAGCTTTAAAGGCATACTTTGTCTCTTTTGCACCATGTAGAATAGATAGTGGGTACTCAATAAATACATGCAGAATTAGTGAATTAAGTAAGTAAAGGCCTGGCCTATTCAGTCTTGACCTTGGAATCTTCACCTGTAAATTGGAAAGGTTGGATCTTCTCTAAAGTCCTTCCCAAGTCATACATTTTGTTCTTCCCATGCCTATAACTCAGTTTTTAGATGAAGTTGGAGCAGGGGGAAAAAAAACCAGTCAATAACAAGGAGTGTGGGAATAAATATTCTATATATAACTTTCGTGTTGGAAAAAAACACACCATAGTGATTTCCAAATAAATAAGAATGTGGATAGAGTTCAGGTTGAGGAATGATGGGGAAACTTATATTGACAAAAATTATTCAGCATTCTTTGTCACTGCATCTATATACCCAAGTATCTTTTAAAAAGGCTTCTTCTAGCTTTATTGAGACATATTGACATATTGTGTAAGTTGAAGGTATACAACGCAATGATGTGTTGTTATATACCCAAGTATCTTGAGTAAAAATAATACCGTTTTTTTTTTTTTTTCCCTATTCCACTGAGAAAGCCAGAGCAAGGCAGATGGGAGCCCTCCCCTGGGTGGCCCCTGAGTGTCCACATTTCCATCAAGATGATGTAATGTAGACTTCAGAGCCACCCTGCCTAAGATGGAAGCCCAGCTCTGCCGCTGAGTCACTGGGAATCCGTAGGGAAGTTATTTAACATTCTGTGCCTCAGAGTGCATCTCTACACTGAGGACACCGTGGCACTTGCCTCCTAGGATTGTTGCAAGGATTAAATGAGATCATGTTTGCAAAGGGTGTAGCACTGTTCCTGGTGCACCCTAGCATTCAACAGATATTAGCTCTCGTTAGTAAGAATAATCAGGGAAACAGCAGCGGATGTGAAACCCAAAAAATGGCAAGTGAAGGCTGGTGAGTAGGCTGGGGTGAAGAGGGAGGTGGGAGGTTTGGAAGAGTTCAGGACATTTTGGACACGCATGAGGCTACACGAGTAAGTAGAATATTGTCAGAGTTGAGCAAGTCATGTATGGCTACTTAAGGGAGTAGCTCCTGGCTGTACAGATTTTGTTCTGCAAGGAAATAGTTGTTAAACTATTATATGTTTTCCATGGCGCCTGGGTGGCTCAGTTGGTTAAGCGTCTGTCTTCGGCTCAGGTCCCAGATCAAGCCTCCCTCCAGCGCCCTGCTCAGTGGGGAGTCTCCTTCTCCCTCCCCCTCTGCCTCCCCCACCCCGTTCATGCTTTCTCTCTCAAATAAATAAAACTTTAAAAAAGTATATTTTTTCCAAATGTGCCAGAAAAATTTGAATGCAATTGAAATGTAATTTCCCCTATCTTGAATGTATGAATGTGGGATTTATATCAAAACTCTGTATTTAGGTGAAGTACATAGGGCTTGAATCAAAAAGAGATGCACAGTTTAAAATCATTCATGTTAGGTAGATAAATCACATTCTGAAACTTTAATCCTTGAGATGAGGTGGCTGCTATGAAGTTTCAAGGACAATCTAATCAGAATACAGTATAGCCTCATTAAAGTGTCGTTGACTGCTTGAGAATCTGAGAACATTGAGACGGAGACTGAGATTTTGCCCTTTTTATGGAAAAATAAAAGCATTGCCAAAAGCATCAATATTATAAACAAGATTGTATCAAGAAAGTATAAAGTGCTTAAAAGAATAAACACTGCTGTTGCACTCTTTTAGGTATAATTGGTATGCTAATATAGTCAGTCCTTCACATAACATACTTAGGGACTTGAGTCAATAGATTAAGTCAACAGTATTTACTTGTGCATTACTAATATGCCAGGCTTTATGTGAAACACCGGGATCCAGTAACAAATGAGACAGACCTGGTGCATCCCTTCACAGGGCTTATATTCTAGTAAGAAGACGAATAAAGGTTTGCATTCACAGGAGGCTATGATTTGAGGAGTATAGTGTGCTGTGGGAATAGTACAGAAGTACCCATTGTAGTCTAGAATATGAGGAGAGATCTTCCGGAGAAAAACATGAAGCTGAGACCTGAAGAGTAGTAGAAGTTGTCGAGGAGAATGGCCTGGGGAATGGTGTGCCTAGACGGAGGAAACTGTGTGGGAAGACTTGGACGCATCGCTCGGCTGGCTTTCTGATTAATAGAGCGGGTCTGTCAAGGGCTTCTATCAACTCTTTGCCAGTCTGATTTGCATTTCTCTATGTACTTGAGCGGAATATAAATTGTTTTTCTTAAAAATCTTCTGTGATTCCAAATCTTCACAACTTCAGACAAGCATTGCTATTGTTTAAAAAATGTCCTCTGTTCTCCACTTGACACACTCAGGAGGTCATTCCTGGTGCCCACTTCTCTTTGGATTGGTCAGAAATGTAACAGTGGCTTGTATGTGCAATCCAAATCCTTTACAATGTATATAACATTTACTAGTGTAACATATTACTGCATGATACCATTGTCGCTTATTAGCGGTATGTAGCAGAACCTCTAATGTGTAGACAATAAAAAATGACCACATTTTCCATGTCAATTCCTGCACTCATAGGGTGTTGTGTGAGGGGAGTAGTGCTGGGGACCATTCTGTGGTATTTTTGTGTGTGGTATATCTTATATATATAATTTCGTGTGTGTGTGTGTGTGTGTGCACGCGTGCGTAATTTGAGGTGACTTTAGGTCAATAAACCAGATCTCTAGACCTGTACTGTCCAACGTAGTAACCATGAGCCACGTGCACCTATCTGGCAGTTAGAATGTGGCTCGTCTGAATGAGATGCGCAGTAAGTGTGAAATACACACCAGATTTCAAAGACTTGGTCCAAAAAAAGAGGAATGTAAAATATCTCATTGTTTTTTGTAATGATTGCATGTTAAAGGTGTTTTGTTTCATTGGATTAGATACTATATGTTTATTATTAAATTGATTTCACCTGTTTTTTGTTTGCTTGTTTTTTACTTTTTATAAAGTGGCTACTTGAAAATATAAAATTGCATTTGTGGCTCACATTTGGGGCTCACATTATACTTCTGTTGGCTGGCACTGCTCTAGACTTCTTTTTTGTTTTTTTTTTTTAAAGATTTCATTTATTTATTTGACAGAGAGAGAGACACAGCGAGAGAGGGAACACAAGCAGGGGGAGCGGGAGAGGGAGAAGCAGGATTCCCGCAGTGCAGGGAGCCCGATGTGGGGCTCGATCCCGGGACCCTGGGATCATGACCTGAGCCGAAGGCAGACGCCCAACGACTGAGCCACCCAGGCGCCCCTAGACTTCTTTAGTTTGCCTATGTTAGCAAAAGCCGAGGCTAGTCAGGAGACATGGCTAGTATGTGCTCTGGCTGTTAGCGAGCCTGGGGAGTCATCACTGCGGGTTAAGGAGTGTTTGGGTTTTAAATCGAATCAGTTACTGAAAGAGATCAACATCTGCAGGTGCAACGGAGACTTTGTTGGGGATGAGGGATTGGGGGAAGAAACTTGATCAGATGCTGTTCAAGTCCCACCTAACAATAAGAGGAGATCCTTAACACTGTCATGTTTATGAAAGTGTAACCATTATTCCCAAGGAGTTCTTGCTGCTTATTTTGCCCCTGAAAGCAAGGCAAGCCCATAAGGACTCCCCACGCTCGCTAACGGCCACAGCACATATTAGCCATGTCTCCTGACTAGCCTCGGCCTTTGCTAACATAGGCAAATTAAAGAAGTCTAGAGTATGCCATGTTGTATCAGAAGAAAGTTAACCTGAAGAAATGGAAGTTGAGCCCCCTTATAAACGAAGTTCCTATATTCACATTCGCTGTTGCTAAGAATAAAGATGACGAACCCCAGCAACAATAGTTTGCAATTCCATAGCCCATTTCATCTTGAAGTATATTAGTAATGTTAATTCATGAAACATTGCAGTTTGTCAAATGTTTAGTAGAGTGTTATTATCACATTTCTGGATGAGGGAAGAGTCAGTGAAGGTAAAAGGCTTGCCCAAGTTAGAAAGTGTTTAGGAGAGCTCACTGACCAGCATCGAAGAAATGAAATGGAAGCCTTTTCCAAAGCACTTTTGAGATTGTTTTCAAAAGGATGTGGTAGTATACGATCCAGCGATTGCACTACTGGGTATTTACCCTGAAGATACAAATGTAGGGATCCGAAGGGGTACGTGTACCCTGATGTTTATAGCAGCAATGTCCACAATAGCCAAACTGTGGAAAGAGCCAAGATGTCCATCGACAGAGGAATGGATAAAGAAGATGTGGTATATATACACAATGGAATATTATGCAGCCATCAAAAGGAATGAGATCTTGCCATTTGCAACGATGTGGATGGAACTGGAGGGTATTATGCTGAGCGAAATAAGTCAATCAGAGAAAGACATGTATCATATGACCTCACTGATATGAGGAATTCTTAATCTCGGGAAACAAACTGAGGGTTGCTGGAGTGGTGGGGGGTGGGAGGGATGGGGTGACTGGGTGATAGACACTGGGGAGGGTATGTGCTATGGTGAGCACTGTGAATTGTGTAAGTCTGTTGAATCACAGACCTGTACCTCTGAAAAAAATAATACATTATATGTTACAAACAAAAAAAAAAAAAAGAAGAAGAAGAAGATAGTAAGAAGGGAAAAATGAAAGGGGGTGGAAATCGGAGGGGGAGACAAACCATGAGAGGCTATGGGCTCTGAGAAACAAACTGAGGGTTCTAGAGGGGAGGGGGTGGGGGGGATGGGTTAGCCTGGTGATGGGTATTAAAGAGGGAATGTATTGAATGGAGCACTGGGTGTTATACGCAAACAATGTATCATGGAACACTACATCAAAAACTAATGATGTAATGTATGGTGATTAACATAACAAAAAAATAAAAAAAAAAGGATGTAGTAGAATAGCACATCCCCACTTTCTACATTCCCTTGACTAACAGAATTGAACAACTGTGTGAGTGTTTTGTAAATGGACATTGACTCAAATGTACTTGCAGGGTTTAATATTTAAAGCAAGGATATACAGACATTAATTTATTCCCTTTATACGTTCTTGTAACAGTCTTATTTGGGGCCTAGTTTGTTTAGGGGAGGGATTACTTGTTAGACACAGTCATTTATTGGCCCCATGAGCATTTATTAAACACTCATTATTGCCATCATCCCTGACCTCAAGAAACTCATGGTCTAGTAAGAAGAGGTGGACATATTAGAAATACCAGAAGGTGTTTCTGCTACTCTGATAAGAGGAGTAGGTCCTAGCTAATGATGTCCAAGACTGACGTAGCACTTCCTGTGGACCAGGCACGATTCTAAGCGTATTTCTGTGTAATGACTTATTCAACCTTTAGGAGAACCCTATAGATAAGGAATGAATAGTATTCCCATTTTACTCAATACTGCAAGTGGGCAAAAAGAGATTCAGTAATTTGCCTGAGGTCACAGTGAGTGGCAGAGCTTGGATTCGAACACAGGTAAACTTTGCTCTTTACCACCACGCACAGGTGTGTGTGCATTACCACCTGGGTGGACAGAAAATGCTTGTTAGGGAAAATGATCCTTGAACTGAGTCTGGTAAAAGGAGAAGCTGTTTGCTGGGATGGCAAGAAGGGGGTGTTCCTATTATGGTGATCCTAACAGAGACCTGGCAAAATGAAGCAGTTAGCTCAAAAATAAACAGGTTCAGGAGAAAGGAGAAGGGAAGGTAGAAAGAGGGGGGAAACAGAGTAGGCCATTCCGAGCTCCAGGGAAGGAAAAGGTTGGAAAAGGAGGAAACTTGAAACTGCTGAGTACATGAGTTTAACAGAATATCTAAGTATTCATTTACCAAAGCTCCTGCATTCCCTTAGCAAAGACAGTTGAAAACTTTTAACTCTGTTTAAGTCACTGGCTGTGTGACCCAAGGCAAATCAGTTTTGTTTTCTGGGCCTCGCTTTGCTCATTGGTGAAATCAAGGGTCAAGACAAAAGGGTCTTTGCGTTCCCTTCCAGCACTGGTCTCATGATGTCTGTGGTTCTAATGTGCAAACAAGAAGCCCAATTTTGAGTGGCGCCTGGGTGGCTCGGTCGTTAAGCGTCTGCCTTTGGCTCAGGTCACGATCCCAGGGTCCTGAGATCGAGCCCTGCATCGGGCTCCCTGTTCAGTGGGGAGCCTGCTTCTCCCTCTCCCACTCTCCCTGCTTGTGTTCCCTCTCTCGCTGTCTCTCTCTCTGTCAAATAAATAAATAAAATCTTTAAAAAAAAGCCCAATTTTGAATTGATAAGTGAGGAATTTAGATTTGCATTTGATAAAGATGACACTATTTTACATGGTATACCATGGTAAATTTTTTTTTTAAAGATTTTATTTATTTGACAGAGAGAGACACAGCGAGAGAGGGAACACAAGCAGGGAGAGTGGGAGAGGGAGAAGCAGGATTCCCGCAGAGCAGGGAGCCCGATGCGGGGCTTGATCCCAGGACCCTGGGACCATGACCTGAGCCAAAAGCAGACGCTCAACGACTGAGCCACCCAGGCGCCCCCATGGTAAATTTTTTAAAAAGTCTTCTTAAGCTTTAAAATTCAACACTCGCTCTGGACACTTCCACTTGGAGAGTGTTTCCATGTGCCTCTCCACTCTCTCTTTTATGTTTAGCACACCTAATTCTCCTTTGGTTCTGATGTTTTCTTGTTTCTCACTTGGAGGTGACCTCTTTTCTTTTCCATCATTCTTTGGTCTCTCATCTGGCGCCTAACACTTCTGTGAAACTCTGTTCCCCTGAGTTTTCTTGTTTCCATTGTTTTAGCTACCATCTCTATATAAATATCTTCTGATTAAATGCTCTACCTTTTTTTAGATATTATTTTTTTTTAAGATTTTATTTATTTATTAGAGAGAGAGACAGCGAGAGAGGGAACACAAGCAGGGGGAGTGGGAGAGGGAGAAGCAGGCTCCCCACTGAACAGGGAGCCTGATGATGCGGGGCTCGGTCCTGGGACCCTGGGATCATGACCTGAGCCGAAGGCAGATGCTTAACGAATGAGTCACCCAGGCGCCCCTAGATATTTAAGTGCTCTTTACGCCCAATGTGGGGCTCGAACTCACAACCCGCAGATCAAGCAAGAGTCAGATGCTCTACCAACTGGGCTAGCCAGGTGCCCCAACTACTCTACTTTTTATCTCTAGTGGATATAGTCCCCCTTAGAAATGACATGGCTAAAACATGACTTTGTATTCAAATTTTCTCTGAAGCCTTTTCTCTTTATTAGAAAAAAAAAATCACATTATTTTCTTCTTCCATGCTCAGTACAGAAAAATCAGAAAGTACAAACGGAAGAGTATAGTCATACCTATATTCCTACACAGCAGTGATTAATCACTGGTACTATTTTATTGTAGAGTTTTCTCTGTATATATATGTGTGTGTGTATCGTGATGGTATCATACATACTGTTTTGTAACCTACTGTGAACATCTTTCCATTTCAATACATAAAATCATATATCATTTTGAAAGACTGTGGATTATTCAATTATATACTCGTATAATGTATTTAACCTAATTCCTGATGCTGGGAATTTATTTCCAACATCCATATAAATAGATAGAACAAACAGTGTTTATATGAATTCCCATTGCTTGCAGGCACTTACCACATACAGCTACTGTAGAGGTTACTTGAGCTTTGATGTATCTCCCCAAAATGATTTTATACTTTTTGAGACCAGATCTTTTTTTTTAAAGATTTTATTTATTTATTTGACAGAGAGAGAGAGAGAGAGAGAGCACAAGCAGGGGGAACAGTAGAGGAAGAGGGAGAAGCAGGCTCCCCACCAAACAGGGAGCCTGATTCAGGGCTCCATCCCAGGACCCTGGGATCACGACCCGAACCGAAAGCAGATGCCCAACCATCTGAGGCGCCCCTTGAGACCAGATCTTATATTTTTTTGTGTCTCTTATAGAGTTTAGGTTTGGCTTTGCATAAGGGAGACATTTAGTAAATACTCATTGAGTGAATGGGGAGATGAGGTTCCAAGTTTGGGTAACAAGAAGAATGATACATTTATTGACAGAAAGAGGGGCATTGGTTGAGGGAAAAGAGAAGATGGTGAATCTGACTTTTAACATGTTAGTTTGAGGTGATAGTATTCTTAGTTTTTTAAAAATATTTTTTAACAACTCCTGGAATAGCTTAATCTCTTGCCTGTCAATTTCATTTCAGGAGACTCAAGCTACAGGACAATTCCAGAGCCCTTTTGTGTTATTTGGCATCCTGAATTCCTTACTATAACACTTGGTTACTTATGGTGAGAATGATACTCTCTTTGCTTAATTTGTTTTTTTTTTTAAGATTTTATTTGTTTATTTGAGAAAGAGAGAGAGAGAGAGCATGAGCGAGGGGAGGATCAGAGGGAGAAGCAGACTCCCCACTGAGCAAGGAGCCCGATGTGGGACTCGATCCCAGAACTACGGGATTATGACCTGAGCCAAAGGCAGTCGCTTAACCAACTGAGCCACCCAGGCACCCTCTCTTTGCTTAATTTGATTAAAAGCTGACATTTGAGGCTCTATTCCTTCCCACTGTTCCCTATTTAATGGTCTTCAGAGCGTGGTGGAAAACTCTGTGGTAGGGTGAAGGTAAAGAATGGGGGCTTCCCTTCTCTAATTTCTGGATGCCTCTATTATATATTCCACCAATCATGGTGTTACTGGCTTTACAATGAAAACCATGAATACATTTGTGTAGCAGGAGGATGCATCAGGAAATTCGTTGGTGAGACCAAGAATTTAGAAGTTGAAGTTCCTTACCTAGTGTGTCTGGCTTTCCCCTAGTATCCCCCATTATAAATGCCAGACGGTTTAGTTAGGACTCTTGGCTGGCCCAAATTCTTAATGGCTAGGCTAAGATTTTTCTCATCTAGTTTAGATTCTGTGCGGGCCAGAGATTGGTTCATTGATCCAGAAGTCCATACCTGATACAAAAGGGCCAATCAGAGACACTCCAATGGACTATGGAATTGAGTTTTAGAGATCCTCACATAAGTCTGGTTGGTCTCTCGAATAGAGGAGCTATAACTTAACGATTTGTGGCCAAACATGTCCTACCATGCAGCTGGGAAAGCATAAAATGCCAGTCTGTAATAAGAGTAATGAAGTAGATTCCTTGATAATATACAGAGACAAAGATGGAGATAGTCCTGCCAGCTTTCTAGTCTCTGATTCTAATCCATTCCTGGGCTTTGACTGTGTCCCTGTTTTGGTATTCTTATTCAGAGAAAGAGAATAAAATAGAGACACTGCAGTTGGTCAAGGCGTATGACTGATTTCTCAACAGATAAGTGACATACAATGAACTGCACATATTTAAAGTGTACAATTTGATAAATATTGACATTTGTATATACAGGTGAAGCTGTTACTGCTGTATAGTGAGAATGAACATACCATTAACCATTTCAAGTTTCCTTGGTATCCCTTTGTCATTCTTCCCCTCACTCCCTACTCTTATCACCAGGCAATCACCCATCTGCTTTCTGTCCCTATAGATTCATTTTGATTTTCTAGAGTTTTATATAAATGGAATCATGTACCTTTTTTTGTGTGTGGCATCTTTCACTTTTGAGATTCATCCAGGCTGTTATGTATATCATGTTGTAGCCTGTTGGTGGGGGGACAGACAATGGTTACACACTGTTTCTGGTAGAATCCTGCCAATGAGGACTCTCCATCACAGAGAATCTATTCTGAGCCTTTGATGCATACATCCCTGCCTGCTTGTTTTCTCCCCTTGAATATCTCACAGACAAACGTAACATGTCTAAAAAGGAACTTTTTAGGCAACAACCCCCACCCTTCCCCCCCCCCCCCAAAAAAAACAAAACCTCCTCCAAAATCTGGTTGCTCCAGTCTTCCCCATCTTATTAAATGACATCATCTTTCCTCTAGTTGAATGGGTCTTCCTAGTTGCTGGGTCATCCTCCTCAATAGATCACTAATCCATCTGTCTTTTTTTTTCTGTCTCTACTGCCACCACCCTATTCGAAGCTGCACTGTCACTAGTCTGCTTACTGCAGCCTTCTTCCCAGTCTCTTGGCTTGGCTTTTGCCCACGGCCAACTCAGAGAAGCCATGGTGATTCTAAAGCATACATTGTCTCTTCTCACTCTCATACTTAAAAAGCGCATCAATGGTATCATTTGCACTTGAAATCAATTCCAAACACTTCATTGTGGCCTGCAAGGCCCTACAGGATCTAGCCTTTGCCAACATCTCCAACTTCCTCCTGTTCTCCTCTTCTCCCTTGGTACTCTGTGGCCTCCTTTCTTTCTTTCTTTCTTTCTTTCTTTCTTTCTTTCTTTCTTTCTTT
>NW_023270175.1:9781632-9834514 GCF_011800145.1 Mirounga leonina | reverse complement strand
TTTCTTTCTTTCTTTCTTTCTTTCTTTCTTTCTTTCTTTCTTTCTTTTTCTTTCGATTTTATTTATTTATTTGAGAGAGACAGAATTAGAGCATGAGCATGAGCAGGGGGGAGGAGGCAGAGGGAGAAGCAGACTCCCCCCTGAGCAGGGAGACAGATGGGGGCTCGATCCCAGGACCCTGAGATCATGACCTGAGCTGAAGGCAGACACCACCCAGGCGCCCCATCAGTGGCCTCTTTTCATTCTGCAAAGGCACCAAGCTCATTCCCATTTCAGGGCCTTTACTCATGATGAGCTTTTGGTATGAATGAAAGGATGAAGGAGAGAGGACTGCAGCCAGAGGGCTACGAATGGGCAAGTTAAAAGGGAAACTTGTGTGTTGTTTGAAGACACAGAATAAGAAGTCAGTTGAGACATAGAAATTGAGGACCCTTTGGGCAGTGGGGGTTTCTATGGGTGCAGTTCTCTGTAGAGTCGGGACATAGACTGGAGCATCGAGGCAGAGAGAGGAGCTCCTCCTATATCTTTATTTTTAGAACCTTATACTTACAGAGTCCCCAGGAAAGTTTTGATTCCTAACCCTCCAAATTCGAGCTCCTGTAAGTATTTAATGAATAGGAGCTGTGCTAGAAGTCGGCTCTGAAAAGTTTTGACAGAAGAGGGCAGGGTTAAAATCTTCTCAAAGATCCCCACACAGAGTTAGTGTAGTTATGGCTAGGGTCATCCTTGATGTTAGAAAACCTGTACAGATCCTTTAGATCCTTTCCTCCCTCTGACTCTTCCATCTTGAGTTTGACCTCTCCTTAACACCCAGTTAAGAGCTCACTTACTCTAGTGCTCATCAACTGGCTAAGGGGTTGGGGGAGCATGTTGGTTTCACTTTGCTTAGCAAGTGTGTAATTATTTATTTCTGTGTTTAAACACACAACCCTGCCTTGACCTCACTGTAGTGTGTGTGTGTGTGTGTGTGTGTGTGTGTGTCTGGCTACTTTTCTTATCTGGACTAGTTTCTGAGCCACAAGAGAATAGAAACCTTCCTCCTGATTCTGTTCCTTCTTCCACTCAGTGGAGTAAAGGGCTAAGCAGACACCCTGTGGGCTCTCCATAAATACTGGTTCCATTCAGTAATGGATCAGATGAATGTTTCAAAGAAACACAAATTGAGCAGAGAGATGAAAAATGTGTCCTCATACTTCTCGTTTGTTCTTTAATCAGAGTGAACATCATTGTAATCCTTTGGTTTCACAGCTCTTAGGCACAGAGCAGGTTTACAAATATTTCTTGAGGGACTAGGCCTCTGCCATGACTTTGTGCTTTTGGGCGCATGTGCGCACGCGCGCGTGTGTGTGCGTGTCCATATCTGCCTATGTGGTCTCTGTCTTGGTGAATTTTTATAAATATATAATTAAACTGGTGCCATCAAAACTTTGGGGAGTGTGGTGGGCAGAATTCTAAGATGACCTCCAAGATCCTTGGCCTCTGGTGTAGATGCCCCATAAACTCCCCTCCCCTTAAGTGTAGTTGAGACCTGTGCATATGCTGAGGTCACTCTGATGGTTAGGCTACATTATATGACAAAGGAGAAGAGAATCTGAAGATGTAATTCAAGTCCCTTCTGGAGGTGAGAGTTCTCCTGCTGACCGGACAAAGCCAACAGCCATGTTATAAACTGCCTATGGAGAGGGGCAGTCTCTTAGAGCTTGTAGATGCTGAGAGTCTCAGTCCTACAAGCATGAGGCATAGAATTCAGACAACAATGTGAATGAGCTTGGAAGAGGACTCTGAGCTCCCCATGTGAATGCAGCCCGGCTGACACCTTGCTTGCTGCCTTGTAAGACCCTGAGCAGTGTACCCAGCTCAGCCATGCCTGGACTCCTGACCCATGGAAACGGAAACGTGTGTGGTTTTAGGCTGGCCACCAGTCTGTGGCAGGTTATTGTGCAGCAATGAACAATTACTAATACAGAGGATACTCTAGCTGGAATTTAAAATGTTTGCCATTATATTCGTTTGTTACATTGGATGACGTGAACAGTAACAAATGAGAGAAACGCATTTTCTCACGTTTCTCATTGAGGCTACGCGTTGGAGATCCAAGCGTCAGCAAGTTTGGTTTCTTCTGAGGCCTCTTCCCTTGGCTGGCCAACTTCTTCCTGTATCCTCACGTGGTCTCTTCTCTGTGTGCACGCAGGTATGTGTCCCGATCTCCTCTTCTTACGAGGACAACAGTCATGTTGGATTAAGACCCACGCTAAAGACCTCATTTCAATTTAATTAACTCTTTAAAGAATTCATTGCTGAATAAGATTACATTCTGATGTATCAGGGGTTAAGATCAAGCATATGAATTTTGGGGAGGGGGACACAATTCAGCCCCTTATAGCCATTATCCTTTTCTGTATTCTTTGTACCAATATTTTCTTTTGACTTGTTTTCTTTTTTCTTGAATCTCCATTGTATCTCCCCATTCTTCAGATTTTTACTGTACAATTGTATTTCAAATGCTTTTCTCAGTTCTTGACATTTTTGGGTACAGGTTGGCATGTAAAATCCTTCATAATTACATCTGTAGCTTGTAGTGGCCAGTCTGATATTAATAAAAACATCACTTTACATTTGCATATCTTCTTGACATGTTTATAAGAAACTTTCACATGCCTTATTTGACTTGAAATCCAGAATAACACGGTGAGCAGGTCCAGCCAATATCATTATGATCCCTACTGTAAATTCAGAAAAACACACTCAGAGAGTTGATGGGGCTAAAAATGTCACATAGCACGTAAGTGTCTTCTACCTCCAAGTTGGAGTGCTCTGTCCACTAGATTAGCTATTCAAAACATCCTAACCCAAACAGCAACTAATTCCTACAGAGTAAGTGTATTTATAATGACTTATTCCCATCTGGTTGTTCAAATTCAGATTCTGTAATTAACCCTCTCCTTGCTATGCACCATGAAGGGTTTTCTCATCCTGTGACTAAGGGCCTCTGGGGCCACACCTGATTATTCCATTTTCCTGTCTTTTCTGTTTGAGAATTTATTGTAAAACAACCCCACTTGAACCTTTTTATGGCGGGGTGATGCAATGACTTGGATGTGTATCAACTCAGTTTTTATTTATTTTTGACCTACCTGCCAGGTTTTTAATATATGCTGAAATCGATTGCTTTAAACATATCTCCTCAACAAGACTGTAAACTTCTGTAACAGGTGCTTTTGGCATAATAGGCATTTTGTGTGTAATGTAGGCATACGGCAATTAATGAATAAGCATGGTAGAGAAGCCAATGAATGCATTCCGGTTAACAAAGATGAATTGTGTTGAAAATACTGACAGGTAAAAGATAATAATGCAAATTCCATGTGCATTTGGAGTTGCTTCTTTTCACCAGTTTGATAAAGCCTAACAACGTGGTCATGTCTTTAGTTCTAGAAAGTCTTTGAGCAGCTGATTATTTTCAAAGTTACCTCAAACCCGCTGTTACAATTTCAGCGTATGGAATTTGAAATACCAAGTCAGCAATGCTGAGAGCTCAGATCCCTGCTCCATTCACTGGTAGGCAAAGGGAGAAATATTAGGAAATGTCACGAACTACAGTCCCCACACTCAGCCAATCACTTCCTTAAGGAAAACACAAAACAAAACAGTGAATAAACTGGCTGTTTACAGCAAGCGCCCACCATTTATCCTAGGAGGAGACTGGAATTACAAGTAGACTAGGCGAACGGAGAGGTCTAAGAAGGTGGCCTCGGCCTGTAACCTTCTGGAAGGCAAGGAATGACTAGGAGACCTGCAAGGGGGAACAACAGGCTGGACTGGGGTTTTTGTTGGGGGCTAGGCTGACCGAACTGGGAGGAGAGTCAAGATTCTGACTTAGAATAGCAGCCGTCGTGCCAGTTTGCCAGCGGTAGAGCCCGGCGGTTAAGAGCTTGGGATCCTGGGTCCCGCTCTGTCCCTTCCTAATTCTGTCACCTTCGCCACTTGCTTGACCTTTACGCCTCGGTTTTCTCACTGGCAAAACGGAGAGGAGAATAATGTGGACCTCGCGGAGGAGCTGTGCGGGTTCAGGGAATTAACAGTTCGGCGCGTGGTTTATAGTAAAGGCTCGGTAAACTGTGAAACTGCTGGATCTGTGGTTATTCTTCCTCTTCTTAATGCTCCGCACTCCCGTAGGGAGGGGGAGACGCGAGGCGCTCGGCGCACGGGCAGGCAGATTTTGAGGTGCGCGCCCCGCCGAGGTGAGGTGCCCGGGCCCCTCGGTGAATCGGAGGGGCCGAGACTACGGCCGGCCTCCTCCTTGGAGCCGCCAACCCGGGGCGGGCGCGCTGCCGGCCCTGGACACTTGACGGTTTTCACCTCTCCTGCCTCCGGGGCGCGCGAGGCCACGCGGGCTCAAACGCGAGCGTCCCGCTCGCGGACGCGTGAGGGCCACTCGGCACGCCGGGCCCACCCGCGCTGCGCACCGGCCGTGGGGGAGGAGTTCTGCTCGGACCCTACACACCGTCCTAGCCCCAGCTCTCCCCCCACCCCGCCCCCCGCCTCCCGCGCAGGCGCCGCCGGGGCCACCCCCGCCGCCATGTTTCCCCCGCCCGCGCGCTCGCTCCCCCCGCCCCCTCCCCTCCTTAACTGGGCTCCCGCCCCCTCCCGCTCCCCGCCCCCCCTCACCCCCCCGCCGGTGAGGTCAGGCGGAGGCTCTGCCGCTGCGGCCGCCGCAGCTCAGCTGGCATTCCGGGGAAGCCTGGAACGGGCACTTTCGAAAATAAGTGGAGCGGCGCTCGGGTTAGGTCCGTGCTCTCCGCCTGCGCGAGGGCGAAGCGACCAGGGCGAGCAAGGGGCTGCGGAGGTGCGGGGCCGGTGTCTCGCAAGCCGGAGGGAGCCCCGGCTGCGCCGCGCGACTCGCTCTTTGGCCCTCGGAGCGCAGCGGCGGGCTGACGGGCGGCGGGACGCGGGGACGCGGCAAACAAGGTGAGGCAGGGTCCTGAAGTCGCAGGGGCTCCGTCAGCCACCTCCCCGCCTCCGGGACGCGGCGCGGCAGGCGGTGCGCGGTAAGGAGTTGCGATCTGCACCGGGGGCAGAGGGACAGGGAACCAGCTGCGCTCTTTGCACGCCCCCCCTTCTTTTTTCTCTCGCGTGCGGGTGCGCGCTCATCCCTGCACCTTCTCATCCTGACCTCCCGGACTCGGAGGCTCCGCCAGACGCCTGGGTTCTTTCAGCACCCTCCCGACCCCCAGTTTTCCTTTGCTTCTTTGTTATCCTTCCAAGATCTTCTCGTCCGGGCTTCGCTGTCGCTGCCCTGATGGTCTGGGGTCCCTCTGCTCGCCTCAGCCCCACTGTCTCTTGCCCTCTAACAGTTTCGGCTTTGTGCCTCCCAGCCCATCCCTCCCTCGGAATCTTCTAACTTGCGAGGCTTCGCTGCTGGCTCGAGTCAGGAGCACACTCCTCTTCTTCGAAGCTTTTAACTCCTCTCTGGACGTCTTCATCTCTGAATGTCTTGGCTTCTTTGGTTTAATCACAGTTGACTAATGATTTTCTTGGAAGCTTGCTGTCTAGCCGACGGCTTACTGAAATTGATGGGAATGATCTAGTATATATTAGCTGAGGAACTCAAAAGTTTCTTTCTAGGTTTCAATAACTTAGTCCAAGAACCACAGCCACTTGAAATGTATGTTATGTATGTTTGTGTGTTTGTACGCAATCGTAGCACATGGCCCTAAATCTGATTCTTCCTCCACTGCTGAGCAGGCCTGAGAGAGAGAGAGAGAGAGAGAGAAAGAGAGAGAGAAAGACTTTGGATGCCTGCTTCCATTTCTCCATCTGCAAACTGGAATGTTCATCTTTTATTGTACTCAGAAAGAATTCTAGGGGTTTGGGATAGTCACTCAAGTTAGTGTAGGCTGTTTACTAAGCACACTGCATGGGAACTGAGAAAATTCGGGGTTTCAAACTGCGTTTGTTGGGAGGGCACCTGCCTTAAATTTTTTTTTTTTTTTTAAAGAAGCCAGAGTTTCTTAGTTTACATCTCCTATTTGCATAAACCCTCAAGAAGCAGCATTTACAAAGCACGTAGTTAGAAAAGAGACTACTTTGCTGTGGACTGGAGATTAGTTTGCTTAAGTCAATTTCACACAGTACCACTTACTTTCTCAGCGATGTCCAGTCGCTCCCATTCTGAGGCTCATTTACTCACTTCCATGCTGAAATTAGTGTGTGAAGAAAATTGAATGGAAAGGCTGAAAGTGGAGGCAGATACAGTGAATTAGCACATGCTGACGTTCGTGGCTGTGTTTTTTTTGGAAATGGGCTGTATCTAGTGCTCAGATTTGAAAAGGGAGAAAAGTGAAATGATCAACCCAGCAGTTATGACATCATTTTACACTTAAAAATAGTAGCTCCTTGAATTGCAAGTTTTTATTACTATCCTTATACTTAGAATGATAGCATTGGGGGCACCTGGGTGGCTTAGTCGGTTAAGCGTCTGCCTTCGGCTCAGGTCATGATCCCGGGGTCCTGGGATCGGGCCCCGCATAGGGCTCCTTGCTCTGCGAGAGGCCTGCTTCTCCCTCTCCCTCTGCTGTTCCCCCTGCTTGTGTTCCCTCTCTCTCTCTCTGTCAAATAAATAAATAAAATCTTTAAAAAAAAAAAAAGAATGATAGCATTGTCTGCTGGGTATGTGATCAGGTGTTGCCATTTACATGATGTGCATTAACGGGCAGTAATCTCAGAAGAAACTGAGTTGGGAATGAAGGTAAGGGCTAAATTTCACTGTCCTGGTAGCAATTGTGTTGGCAGTGAGACAAGGAATGTTAAGTTTCTGCTGCAGCATCCGGTGATGTATTTAGAAAATAGATGAATAAGAGCCTCAATTTCCCCTGGTTTTAAAATCTGCACTTTCATAAGCACACTCTGAAAAGTGTGGTGTGACTCTATGGAGTTTGAAGTTGAGGTTCTGAGGAAAGCAGTTTTTAGGAGAACAGTAATGGCTATTGATTATCAGTTTAGTTAGATGGATTGCAGATGATCTGTAGTTTCCCTCATTTGTTTGGTAAATTCCTGACTTCACTTTAGTTTTATTTTTAAAAAAATGGAATAGAGTAGGGAAAGAGGATTAATAGTAATAGGGCCAACCTAAATCTGTAATTTTCTTGGCAACCCCTTCTGGAAAGACATACTAACTTGCAAACTGTTTCAAGGAAAACAGTTTGTATCATTCTGTTATTTTTTTTCCTTTTGTGATTGTTATTGATACTAAGTCTAAGTTAAGATTGCCACCAATATGAACTATTTGTTTGCCAGAAAAAAAATAAAGTTGGTTATGAGTTCATCCTGAGCATTTTGCTCTGAATCTTTTCAACATGTCTCAATATGTATTTGATAAACCCACTTGGTAGACCTAGAGGTTATCAGACCGGGTGTTTCAGATGTCACTAAACGTAACTGCAGTTTGCTAATGAATTGTCTTTCTCATTTTCTTTACATTTTACATTACTTTTCTTCATGTAATTTGACTTGCAGTAGTGAAATGGGACTGAGCAGTTTTCAAATTGATTTGGATGTTTAATAAACTACTACAACCTCCTCAAAGTATTTTTTTTTAAATCCAGTGCTTGAAACGGATCTATTTTTACTGCTGTGAAATAACTCAACAATTTGCCAGGCATCATCAGATTTCAGAAAATGTAGAAAGATTATGGAAAAATGAACAGCCCTAGAGAAAGCATCTCAAAATTAGAGGGAAAAAAGGCTTTTTTCAAGTTGCTGACATTCATATCAATCACCTTTTAAATATATTGTTCATTCATTTAGTAATTTATTTGACAAAATCTGTTGAGCACCTTCCATTTGCCAAAGCCCTCTATTAGGCACGAGGCCCTGTATTATTACGAGGCATGATCCTTGCCCTTGTGGAGTCTCCCAGAGGCTATAGTCCACCAAAGGATAGAGACAACAAACCAGTAAACAAACGAAGAAGATCCTCACAGGTTGTAGAAAGAACAATGAAGGAAATAAGTAAGGAAATGTGATCTGGAGACCTGAGAAGAAGGGCTTATTTGGCAAGGATGGTCAGGAAAGGCCTCTTAGCAGTGAAGGTGACCTTTGAATGGAGACCTGAAAGAGAAGAGAGAATAAACCTACCTTGTGAAGGGCAGAGAGACGAGTAAGAGCCAAGGCCTTGAGGCAGGCAAACAGACAGCAGGGTGTTTGAGGAACAGAAAGCAAGCCAGGATGGCCAGCCCCAATGACATGGGTGGGGGGAGTTGTTAAAGGTGTTCCAGAGCCTAAAGGGAGTCGGATAATAATATAGGGCCTGGTAATTCTGAAGAAGAATTTGGGTTTGATTCTCAGAACAAGGGGAAGCCAGGGCAGAATCTTTATGAACTACTTTTCTGTGGAAGGTCACTGGCTGGAAAAAAAATTACTCAGTGGAAATAAATAAAAACGTGTTTTGCAGAGGTTCTCTAGCTCCTCAGTTGTTTACATTAAGACCTGAGGATGAAAAGCTTTGTTTGATATGTATGCTAAATAAATAAGTAATTCAGTTCTTCCACTCTGTGTAGATAAGGGGATAGGGGACTGGGAACTCTGAGGTGAATGTGTTGAAAAGCAGTTTACTTTCCAGAGTTATGTCACCTGTGCCCTGAGGTAAGTTATCACCAGCTTTATTAAAAATCGGACCATTGTTCAGCCTAAGAATTTGTTTTTCAAAGAATGATGTTTTATTTTCTCACAGAAATATGTTTCCTTTGGAAGGTTGGACGTTTCATTTGAATATGAAAGAATATTTCGGTTTTAGAAATGGCATGTGAGATTTTTCAGGGGAGTTTCCTGTTTTCCTTTACCTGTTGCCTTCTCCAGAGTTTTTTTTTTTTTTTTTTTTTTAAGATTTAAAAAAAGTTTTTATTTAAGTAATCCTTACACCCAATGTGGGGCTTGAACTCATGACCCCAAGATCAAGAGTCGCGGGCTTTTCCGACTAAGCCAGCCAGGCGCCCCTCTCCAGGGTTTTCCAATTGCCATTTTTTGAGAGATTAGGGTTACTCTATTCCTTGAGGCTTACATGAATTTAGATTTGGTATTTATTTTGTGCCCTGAGCTCTTGCTCAAAAGCAATCCAGCTTTGAGGTCTGGTTGGCCCCAAATAGGAATTCAGATGGTCGTCGACATTCCATAGGGGTAAATCTTTTTTTTTTTTAAGAAAGTTTTTTTTTTTTTTTTTTTTTAAGATTTTATTTATTTGACAGAGAGAGAGACAGCCAGAGAGAGAACGCAAGCAGGGGGAGTGGGAGAGGGAGAAGCAGGCTTCCTGCCGAGCAGGGAGCCCGAGGCGGGGCTCGGTTCCAGGACCCTGGGATCATGACTTGAGCCGAAGGCATATGCTTAACCATCTGAGCCACCCAGGCACCCCCATAGGGGTAAATCTTAATGTTATGGGGCAATAACCTGCGAAAAAATCTTCAGCAACTCCCACAGAGTCTACTTCCTACTCCTTAACTTAGCACTCAAGGATTCTTCATGGTTCGAGCCAAGCCTACTGTCCTCCATGTCTTTATTATTCTCTTACATGAATCCTCCGTTGGTTTAAACTGATTTTCTCCAGTTTGGAACTTTTCTGCTTAGCTTCATTCTTGGCCTAGAGTAGGTACATGGTAACTGCTCATTGAATGGATGCCATGCCATCTCTTTGAAAAGCTATCTCCTTTCTTTTCTGTCATTGCAAATCCCAACACTTGTCATGGAACAGTTCAGATCCCTTGTCCTATTTTACACCACACCCCCGACCCAATCTCTTCCTCTGGAGGTGAGCGGTAATCACACACTTGCCACATGTCACATCATTATGTTGATTTGATGCCTGGCTACCTCCCCACGGGTCTCTGACTTCATGAAGGCGACCTGGATTGGTCTGGTTCACTCATCCATTGTATCCTGAGCACCTGGCATTTGCTATGCCCTCTATAAATAGTTGTTGAATAATGAATAGACACTGCCTTGTGATGTTTCTCCTATTATTGTTTTGGATACTTAAATCGCTTCATGCTGTTTTACTTTTCACATATTTGTCAAGTGTTCTCAAGCAGTTTCTGAGAGGACCTGGAGTACAGTTGTTAGGAGCACAAGCTCTGGGGTTAGGCTGTTTGTGTTCCAGTGTTGGCTAGGAGACTTACTAGCTGGGGGACACTGGGCAAGTTGGTTAACCTCTCTGTACCTCATAGTTCTCATCTGTAAGGTAAGGATAATAGAACTTCCCTCTTAGGGTACTTGTAAGGATTAAATGAGTCACCTAAGTCTACAAGTTGTTGTTTGCAATTGTTAAAATTCAGAAGCTCTGACAACCGAAAGAAATTTTGTTTGGTAAGTGCCATACTCAGGTGGTGGCAAAATCTGACTTGAACTGATATGAGGGTATTTATAGTCTTTATTCTATTTCATGTTAATCTTTATTTGGTTTTGCTGTAGAATTAGTAGTATGTTTATGGGGTAATGCCTCAGACCCTATTGGGGTATTACATAATATATCGTATATGTAGGTTATTGCCTCTCCAAAAACCCGGACATATCTGAATTTGGAAACACATCTGGCACCAAGGTTTTCAGATAAGGGATTGTATACCTCACGGTAAAGTGCTTAAATCAGCGCCTTGCATATAAGAAGCTGTTGCTCTTGGTGGTGGAGATTAGAGAGGTAAATATACAACTGTCTTCTTCCCAATACCTTTCTCATACTGGTTACCATGTAAATACATGCTGATTTATTCATGTAACAACTCTGAATAGAGGGCTGGCTGTATGAGCCTCATTTTATCATAGGAAAACAGATATGGGTCATGTGATTGAAATGAGCCAAGAACTAGGTCTCTCAATACTCTCTCATCGAATGCCATTAGGAATATTTATTTTTTGTTTTGCTTTTGTTATTTAAACCAAAGCATGCTTCTTTAGGGTGAGTCTTTTCATCGGGGGAGAGGGGAGGATTGAGTTAAGAAGAATTCATTTAATATGATTAGACATTATACTTTGCAGTTGCTAAATATTTATTGAACTCCTCATGTATATGGAAATCAGTATTAAAAACAGGAGAAAGGTACAAAACAAATGAGGCATAGTTCCTGGCTTTTAGTGGTCCAGTACCATGCACGGTTACATGCGAACATGGTTGTCCATTACAGTTCTTTCTTTTACTTTGTAAGTTTGAGATCATTAATATTAAAAATGTACAAATGAAAACACAATAGGCAATTGAAAACTCATCTTAGTGTCCAATATATGGAATTGGTTTTTAATACCTTAACTGCTCCCCACCCCCTGAAATATCATCCCTATATGACATCCTGGCAACCTTTCCTTTCTAACTAAATTAAGTACAGTATGATTTTTATTGTTCTTCCTTATCAATACTTGTAAGTCATGACTGATAATTTTCTTTGTCCTTTTGCCTTTGTGGGTTTGGGAGTAATTATATGTCTCAAAAGATTTTTTGGGAATGTTTTCTTGCAGTGGAAAATTAGTTCTTGAAATCATTCTGCCAGTTCATTCAACAGATATGTATTAAGTACCTATTATAGTCTAGGCATTGCACTAGTTTAAGCAAATAGAATCTCTGCTCAGTGTTCTTTTCCTCAAACTGGAGTACACTGGGTATGCGGGGGTGGAGGGGATGTGATAGTGTGCTCTGGGAGCTACAGAGGAAACTAGCTTGTGTATTCTTCTTTTTTTTTTTTAAAGATTTTATTTATTTATTTGACAGAGAGAGACACAGCGAGAGAGGGAACACAGGCGGGGGGAGTGGGAGAGGGAGAAGCAGACTTCCCACAGAGCGGGGAGCCCGATGTGGGGCTCGATCCCAGGACCCTGGGACCATGACCTGAGCCAAAGGCAGACGCTTAACGACTGAGGCACCCAGGTGCCCCTAGCTTGTGTATTCTTTTTTTTTTTTTTCGAAGATTTTTTTATTTATTTGAGACAGAGAGCATGAGAGGGAGGAGGGTCAGAGGGAGAAGCAGACTCCCTACCGAGCAGGGAGCCCGATGCGGGACTCGATCCTGGGACTCCAGGATCATGACCTGAGCCAAAGGCAGTCGCTTAACCAACTGAGCCACCCAGGCGCCCCTAGCTTGTGTATTCTTGAGGAATCTGTTTTCCACAAAGATTTAGGAGAACATTCACTGGTAGCTAATTAAAACTAATAATATTTAAACAGATTCTTATACCTTGTGCTTTAGAGTGCAACATTCACATGAAAATTTGAGGTAAAACCCAGTACTTCGAAGAAAGTCTCTGCTTGCGCGAGGTCAGCTGTGGTAACCCTGGGGTGACCCTTTGAAAAGCACTGAGGCCACAATATGCCGAGTCTGTTCCTTTAGTCAAATGCCTGGACATTTTCATAGCCCTAAATTTTCATGGTGACCTTCAAGAGCGGTAACAGACATTAAATTTTTCCACCATGTTGCCTAATTTCTTTTAGTTCAAGAGAACACTCTGGTTGTTTGATAACGGTCTAAATCTTAAAATGTGTTGAGTCCTAACAGAGTTCTTAATATTGGTGGGAAATAGCTAAGATTGATAGTGAAGGGCCTGCCAAGGGACTGGTCTTCAGAAGACAGGCTGTTAGAACACAATGACCATGAACTTAAAGCAACACAATTGATGGGGTCACAGCATTGTCCCATCCCATGAGCACTTGCCTCTCTCACCGATTGAAGTTAACTCCTGCTAACTTTAAAGCTGCTTTCATTTCTAACACATACAGGCTACAGATTGCTTTGTTAATTGCTGGCTACCAAAATGTGTAATAGTAGAGGAAAGTTGTCAAGGTTCGTGCGCGTTGAGGGTAACAAAAGCTTTCTAGAGTTTTAGACGGTTTTGAAAAGGGGTGAGCAGTGCATTGGAGGAATGCCTGTTACCAAGCCAATGATTTGATTTGCTCTGAATGAGGAAGATGAAGAAGAGAAAGGCAAGTGAAGAAAAGGAGTTAAGTCAAACGCTAAATCTCTCAACTGATTTTGATTATTGCTGTCCCACTTTCATTGTTGTCCCCCCACTCCAGACACAGTTCACAGGGCCTGCCATTGTTGTATTGTTGTGTTACTGCCCAGGGCTCATCAGGACATGGGTATAGAGGGGCGATTAAGGGATGGTCATTATATTCTGTGTGTCAAGTGCTTTTACATTTTACAGTCTTTTCAGTAAAAGGGGATAATAGAGTTGTAGAGTTTTGCTTCTTGGTTCCATTTTATGAAAATGGCCAGACTTTTCTAAAGAACTTCATGTCAGCACTGTTTTCTGTTCTACTGTTGAATATTTCTCAGTGGGAAGGCAGTAGAAATCAGTGGCTAAGATCTTGGGCCCTGGAGGGGCGCCTGGGTGGCTCAGTTGTTAAGTGTCTGCTTTCGGCTCAGGTCATGATCCCAGGGTCCTGGGATCGAGCCCCACATCGGGCTCCCGGCTCAGCAGGAAGCCTGCTTCTCCCTTTCCCACTCCCCCTGCTTGTGTTCCTTCTCTTGCTGTCTTGCTCTGTGAAAAAAAAAAAAAAAAAAAGATCTTGGGCCCTGGACTCACAGGCTTGGGTTCAAATTCCAACTCTGCCTCTTGTTGCCAGTGTGGTTTTGGGCAATTCCCTTCACCTCTCTGAGCCTTGTTTGCCTCCTCTGAAAACAGTCTCATCTGGTGGTTTTAAGGATTATATGAACTAATGCATATAAAGTCCTAAACATAATTCAAGCTACATGGTAGATATTCGTATTATTGACTCTTAATAGATTTAATGGCTTAACTAGCTAAAACTTGTGGCATACTATAGGAGCTTTGCCACTTATATATGAACCAGAAATGTAAGGGAAAATTGTATCTTTCCTTTATATTGCCTTACTCCCAGTGGGAATGATATTTTTTTGAACATACTATCTCTTAAATAGTGAACTGACTGCTTAGAAGTAACAGTAGTTTTCTGGCAGACAAGAAAGTTTATGATAAGTGCTTGGTTTATTACTTATTCAAAGATGATATCACATTGAATGCAAGGAAACTGTCAATTTTTTAATATGATTGACCCAATATATATTTAAATATGATAGTATTTAGCTTAATAGAATTTAAAAGTTTAATCTTCATTTCGAAGGGAAAGGGAGACACAGGAAAATGTATACAATAAACAATGTTGACTTTGAAATGAAAATTTTTTGTTGTTCTGATGTTCAAAGAGGTCATATATTTTCTTGATTTATCTCTATTCCAGATTTGAGGTCCTCACAGAAGAAAATATTGAAATATTTATAACCGTTAATCCGCTGGGAGGAGGAGTAATTCTGTGTGAATAATGTCTTCTATAGATTTTGAGTTGTGATGGTTATCTTAAGCTTTTGTTATAGTTACTCTGGCAACAAATCAAATAAAACCTTAGAGATAATAAAAGTTCAGTAGCAGTTTTGGTAAATGAACGGATAAGTCTAAATAGATTATTGAGAGTAGCTTCCGGTGGTTTAGGGCTGGTGTAACCTTTTGGGTTGGAAGTGCATGAAGGTAGTGTTCCTGCATTCCCCTGTTCCAGTGTTCTTCGGTTCCAGTGTCAGACAGATGATGGACAGTTGATCCTTGGGTAGCTGACTTGGTTATGGAATGCCATTGGTATACAGAAGGGAATGAACCAGGAGACACATTGCTCAAGTAACTGTATATTCACTGTATATTTTGTGATGGTTATTAGGATAATGTACATTCAAGTACTTGAAAAGCCTAGCTCACCATACTAATGAGATATATTATGTATTAACAGTGTTACCTGCATTGATAGTCATCATGATCAGCTTCATATTTGAACATGGAAAGACAACATTTAAGTATCTTTAGAAAAATTAGACTTATTCTGTCCTTAGGTAATAAGCTCAAATGTTAAGGATAATGCCATTTACTTACAGAGCAACTTTCTTTTGAAGCATGGTTAATTATTCTTATTTTCTTTACTTCAGTGGAGTATGCACAATGAGGTTGAATGACTTGCAGAAGGTCACATTGCCCGAGATGGACCTAGGAGCAGAATGTAGGGCCCTTGGTTTTTAACGAAGTGCTTTTTCAATAATAATGTAAAAGACTTGTTACCCAAAGGATTCTTTCATGTTTCTTTTTTTTTCTTAAAGATTTACTTATTTATTTTGAGAGAGAGAGAGAGAAAGAGAGAGCGCAGGCAGGGAGGGGCAGAGGCAGAGAGAGTCCCAAGAAGACTCTGCGCTGAGTGGGAAGCCTGACATGGGGCTTGATCTCAGGACCCTGAGATCACAACCTGAGCTGAAGCCAAGAGTCAGAGGCCCAACCAACTGCACCACCTAGGCACCCCAGATTTTTTTTTTCTTTTTAAAGAGTTTATTTATTTATTTGAGAGAGAGAGAGAATGAGAGAGAGCACATGAAGGGGGGAGGGTCAGAGGGAGAAGCAGACTCCCTGCCGAGCAGGGAGCCCGATGCGGGACTCGATCCAGGGACTCCAGGATCATGACCTGAGCCGAAGGCAGTCGCTTAACCAACTGAGCCACCCAGGCGCCCCGGCACCCCAGATTTTTCATGTATCTTGTCTTTCAGTTGACAGGGTGAAACCAGAGTTTCAGCAGTGGACAATGCGCAATTTGGCACTTAGGAAAGTGAATTTTAGGTTTATTAGAAAATTTTCTAAGCACTTTTGGCATCATAGAGGTGTTTTATTTAAACATTCATGATCAAACATTTGTTAATAATTATATGTAAAGCATTCTACTTGGAGGAAGAAAATATATCCACTGCCCTGAAATATCCTGCAGTCTAGCAGGGGCAAGAAAGAACATGAAGCAACCTGGTATCAGTCAATACTAATATTTTTTTTGAAAGATTTCATTTATTTATCAGAGAGAGAGAGAGAAAGAGAGAGAGCACAAGCAGGGGGAGAGGCAGAAGGAGAAGCAGACTCACCGCTGAGCTAGGAGCCTGAAGCGGGACTCGATCCCAGGACCTGGGATCATGACATGAGCCGAAAGCAGATGCTTAACCGACTGAGCCACCCAGGCGTCCCAGCCAATAGTAATATTAATAACCAGTCAGTAATTACTAAGTTATCATAGCACCCACCATGAGTATGGCACCATTGTAAAATCCTTTATATGCACGAACACATTTAAACCCTATAACAATGCTATGAGGTAGTGACTTTATTATCCCCATTTTACAGATGAGAAAACTGAGGCACAGAGAAGTTAGATAACTTCCCAAGGTTGCACACCTAATGAGTAGAAGAGCTAGCATTAAAATCTATGCAACCTGGTTTTAGAGTCTGTGTTTTTTAACCACAATGCTTCCTTTTTGTTCTGTCTCTGACAGGGGACATTATATAAGAGCATGATAGCTAAACAAGGCATGCTAGAAAGTGTTCTGGATAAAAAGAAAGGATCAGAGTAGGGTATTAAAGTTGGCAAGCTATTTTGAATAAGGTACTTTTGAAAAGCAAGGAATGTATTCTGAATATTTTAATGCCCAAAGCTGTGTGCATGTATGTTGCATGTGTATGCACAGGGTCGTGTGTGTGTGTGTGTGTGTGTGTGTTCATTTTGAACTGGAAAAAAATTGCAAGGGTAAATCAAATTGAGAATCCTTTATATTGACAGCCAATCATAGCTCTGTTTTTGTGTACACTGTATGGCTCCACAAATATGTTTTTAAAAATATGTAGCAACTTTATAGAACTCTAATTCAGCTACCCTACAATTGACCCATTTAAAGTGTACAATTCAGTGGTTTTTAGTATCTTCACAGAGTTGGGTAACCATTACCACAATCAATTTTATAACACTTTCATCACCCCAAAAAGAGAAATAGGTGTTTTGAAACAAATGTAACCACGAGGGAATGGAAGTAAAGTGTCTGTTGGTCCTACTGTTTTTCTAGCAAAATGTTCAGAGATCCCGCACCATTCTTTGCAGTGTAGCTCTAACTGGCTGCAGAGCACCTTCTTTTAATTTCATTTCAATCATTGGCTAGTCTTTGAAAGGATTATATATTTATCTGATTTTGAATTCTGTATCCATATTGATGGTATAGATTTGCTCATTGTGTACTTATCACAAGCATATGGATATTCGTACTACATAACTAAGCCAGGCTCTATTTAAAAACCAAACTGCTAAAAAAATAATAAAAAATAAAAACAAAACTGCTAAACTCCCTACCATGAATGGCTCGCTCCTTGTCTAGACCTGCTTCTATAGTGTGCCAGAGCCAGAGACACCTGAGAAATTTTATGCGTACATACTGGCATTTTTAAGTATTTCTAAAGATTATGCCTGACATAGGTTAGTAATGGATAGATGGTGGAGATAAAAGTAACGCTTGTTGGGGCGCCTGGGTGGCTCAGTTGGTTAAGCGACTGCCTTCGGCTCAGGTCATGATCCTGGAGTCCCGGGATCGAGTCCCACATTGGGCTCCCTGCTTGGCAGGGAGTCTGCTTCTCCCTCTGACCCTCCTCCCTCTCATGCTCTCTGTCTCTCATTCTCTCTGTCTCAAATAAATAAATAAAATCTTTAAAAAAAAAAATTAAAAAAAAATAAAAGTAACACTTGTTTTTGGCCAGGATATAGTATTGGGATGGTGTGTTTTGGAAAATGTCCCATAAAATATATTCCGTGATATTGTGTACAGGTATTGTGAAATAACTGGAACTTAAAAAAGAAAACTGAAGATTTTTCAGCTACTCACACTTCACTAAGATATAGTCTGTTGTTACAGTCAAGAACGTTTCTGTCTAGTGGGAATTACCAAACCAGGTATCTGTGTGTGGTGCAGGGAAGGCAGGCTATTCCCAGTTATCCATTAGAGTGATAAGTTATAGTCAATGTTAACTTTCCAGCTAAAGAGTGGCTATTTACTTTTTATTATTAAAAATAATCTTGGGGGGGCCACCTGGGTGGTGCAGTCGGTTAAGCGTCTGACTCTTGGTTTCGGCTCAGGTCATGATCTCAGGGTCATGAGATCGAGCCCCGTGGCGGGCTGTGCACTGAGCGCAGAATCTGCTTGGGATTCTCTCTCCCTCTCCCTCTTTCACCTCCCGCTTGTGCTCTCTCTCTCTCTTCTTTCTGTCTCTCAAATAAATAAGCCTTTAAAAAATAAAAATAAAACTAATCTTTGGACAAAATTAGATGTCTTGAAGACTGTAGCTATCTTTTTAAATGAGTTCATCTTGGATTGGTCTCTTCCTACTTCTAATTTCACCTCCTTTTTCTTTCAGAATGATTTTGTAATGTTATTTTATGCTTCCTCAGTAGTTTTTTTATGCTTATTATATTCTTGAATTGAGTTTCTTTTCAGGGGCCAAAGTAGTTTCATTTGAAGTTAAAGCGGCTTGATTCACTCAAAATGATTTGCTATAAATGTTAAGTGTGTGTGTGTGTGTGTGTGTGTGTGAATGAATATATATATATACATATATAATTTATATTTTTATATGTTTGAACTATAGTTGACATACAATATAATATTTCAGGTGTACAACATAGTGATTTAACAATTATATACATTAAGAAATGCTCACCAAGATAAGTGTAGTTACCATCTGTCACCATACAGAGTTATTACAGTACCATTGATTATATCCCCTATGCTGTACTTTTCCTCCCTGTGGCTTATTGATAAATGGAAGTTTGTACCTTTTAATTCTCTTCACCTATTTTGCCCATCCCCCCAAACCCCTGTCCTTTGGCAACCACCAGATTGTTCTCTGTATTTGTGAGTCTGTTTCTGTTTTTGTTTGTTTGCTTTGGTTTTTTAGATTCCACATATAAGTGAAATTATATGGTATTGGTCTTTCTCTGACTTACTTCACTTAACACTTTCTAGGTCCATCCATGTTGTCACAAATGGCAAGATTTCATTCACTTTATGGCTGAGTAATATTCTAACACACACACACACACACACACACACTCCACATCATTCTTATGCATTCATCTATCAGTGGATATTTAGGTTGCTTCCATATCTTGGCTATTGTAAACAATACTGCAGTAAACATAGAGGTGCCTATATCTTTTTGAATTAGTGTATTGGTTTTTTTGGTTCAATACCCTGAGGTAGAATTACTGGATTGCATGGTACTTCTATTTTTAATTTTTTGAGGAAGCTCCATACTGTTTTCCACACTGGCTGCACCAGTTTGCATTTGTACAACAGTGCACCAGGGTTCCCTTTTTTCCACATCCTCACTAACACCTATTGTTTCTTGTCTTTTTGATACCAGTCATTCTGACTGGTGTGAGGTGATATCTCATTGTAGTTTTGATTTGCATTTCCCTGGTGATACTGATGTTGAGCATCTTTTCATGTGTCTGTTGATCATCTATATGTCTTTGGAAAAAAGTCGATTCAGGTCCTCTGTTTTTAGTCAGATTATATCTCTTTTTGATGTGGGTTGTAGGAGTTCTTTATGTATTTTGGATATTAACCCCTTATTGGATGTACCATTTGCAAATATCTTTACCCATTCAGTACATTGCCTTTTCGTTTTGTTGATGGTTTCCTTCATTGTTCAAAAGTTTTTTAGTTTGATGTAGTTCTAGTAGTTCATTTTTCTTTTGTTTTCTTTGCCTGAAGAGACTGATCCAGAAAAACAGTGCTAAAACTAATGTCCAAGAATTTGCTACCAGGGTGCTGGGGTGGCTCAGTCAGTTAAGCATCTGACTTCGGCTCAGGTCGTGATCTCACGGTCCTGGGATTGCCCCGTGTCAGCTCTGTGCTCAGTGGGGAGTCTTTGTCTCTCTCCCTCTGTCCCTCCCCCTACTCATGCTCTCTCCCTCTCTCTCTCTCTCAAATAAATAAGTAAAATCTTAAAAAAAAAAAAGAGTTTGCTACCTATGTTTTTGTTTAGGAGATTTATGGTTTCAGGTCTTACATTTAGGTCTTTAGTCCATTTTGAATTTGTTGTACATGGCAGAAGAAGGGTCTAGTTTCATTCTTCTGCATGTAGCTGTTCAGTTTTCCCAACACCATTTATTGAAGCAACTGTCTTTGATTGTATATGCTTGCCTCCTTTGTCTTAATTGACCTTATAAGCATGAGTTGGTTATTCCTGGGCTCTTTATTCTCTTATATCAGTCCTATGTCCTTTTTTTGTGTCAGTACCATTCTGTTTTGATTACTGTAGTTTTGTATAACTGTTTGAAATCTGGGATTGTGATACCTCCAGCTTTGTTCTTTTTTTTAAGTTTTTATTTAAATTTTAGTTAGGTAACATGCAGTGTAGTATTACTTTCAAGTGTAAAATGTAGTGATTCAACACTTCCATACAATACCTGGTGCTCATCACAAGTGCGCTCTTTAATCCCCATCACCTACTTCCCCCATCCCCCCAGCCCCCTCCCCCCTGGTAACCCCTACATTGTTCTCTATAGTTAACAGTCTGTTTCTTGGTTTGCCACTCTCTTTTTTCCCTTTGCTCATCTGTTTCATTTCCTAAATTCCACATATGAGTGAAATTATATGGTATTTGTCTTTCTCTGGATGACTTATTTTGCTTAGCATAATACACTCTAGCTCTATCCATGTTACAAGTGGAAAGATTTCATTCTTTTTTACGGCTGAGTAATATTCCATTATATCTATATCTATATCTATATCTATATATATCTCCTATGTGTGTATATATATATATACACCATATCTTCTTTATCCATTCATCAGTCAGTGGACACTTAGTGGGCTGTTTCCATAATTTGGCTATTGTAGATAATGCTGCTATAAACATCAGGGTCCATGTATCCCTTTGAATTAGTATTTTTATATTTTTTGGGTAAATAGTAGTGCAATTACTGCATTGTAGGGTAGATATATTTTTAATTTTCTGAGGAACCTCCATACTGGTGTGAGGTGATATCTCGTAGTTTTGGTTTGCATTTCCCTGATGATCAGTGATGTTGAACATCTTTTGATGTGTCTGTTGACCATCTGTATATCTTCTTTGGAAAAATGTCTATTCATGTCTTCTGCCCATTTTTACTTGGATTATTCATTTTTTGGGTGTTGGGTTTTATTTATATATTTTGGATACTAACCCTTTATCAAATATGTCATTTGCAAATATCTTCTCCCATTCTGTACATTGCCTTTTAGTTTTGTTGACTGTTTGCTTTGCAGAAGATTTTTATTTTGATACCTCCAGCTTTGTTCTTTTTCTTAAGATTTCCCTGGCTATTCAAGGTCTTTTGTGGTTCCATTCAAATTTTAGGGTTATTTGAGTTCTGTGAAAATTACTATTGGTATTTTGATAAGGACTGCATTGAATCTATAGATTGCTTTGGGTAATATGGATATTTTAACAGTATTCTTCCAATCCATGACCATGGTGTATCTTCCCATTTATTTGTGTAGTCTTCAGTTTCTTTCATCAGTGTCTTAATAGTTTTCAGAGTACACGCCTGTCACCTCCTTGATTAAATTTATCCCTAGGTATTATTTTTTTGGATGCAATTGTAAATGGGATGGTTTTCTTTTCTTTTTTTTTTTTTTTAAGATTTTATGTATTTATTCATGAGAGACAGAGAGAGAGAGAGAGGCAGAGGCAGAGGGAGAAGCAAGCTCCTAGGGAGCCTGATGTGGGACTCGATCCCAGAACCCTGGGATCATGACCTGAGCTGAAGGCAGACTTTTAACCAACTGAGCTACCCGGGCGTCCTGGGATGGTTTTCTTAATTTCTCTATCTACTAGTCCATTATTAGTGTATAGAAATGCAGCGGACTTTTTTTTTTTTTAAGATTTTATTTGAGAGAGAGAGATAGGGAGAGAGAGCACAAGCGGGGGTGGGGAGAGAGGGAGAAGCAGGCTCCCCGCTGAGCAGGGAGCCCAACGTGGGGCTCGATCCCAGGACCCTGGAATCATGACGTGAGCTGGAGGCAGACGCTTAACCAGCTGAGCTCCCCCAAGCACTCCTGCAGCAGATTTCTGTATATTAATTTTGTATCCTGCAACTTTACTGAATTCACTTATTAGGTTTAATAGATTTTGGTGGAGTCTTTATGGTTTTCTATATCTAGTAGCCTGTCATCTGCAAATAGTGACAATTTTCCTTCTTTCTTACCACTTTGGTTACTTTTTTTTTTCTTGTCTGATTGCTGCAGCCAGGACTTCCAGTACTATGTTGAATAAAGGTGGCAAGAGTAGAATTCCCTGTTTTTTCCTGACCACAGAGGAAAAGCTTTGAGCTTTTCACCATTGAGTATGATCTTATCTTCTGGTTTGTCATATATGGCCTTTTTTAAGTTGAGATATGTTCACTCTAAACGCATGTTGTTGCGTTTTTATCTTGAATGAATATTGAATTTTTCAAATGCTTTTTCTGCATCTATTGAGATGATCATATGATTTGTATATTTCATTTTCTTAATGTGCTATATCACATTGATTTATAGATATTGAACCATCCTTGCATCCCTGAAATAAATCCCACTTGTGGTGAATGATGCTTTTAATGAATTGTTTAATCTGGTTGATTAAAATTTGTTGAAGTTTTTTAAATCTATGTTCATCAGGAACATTGGTCTGTAATTTTATTTTTTTTGTAGTTTCTTTGTCTGGTTTTGGTATCAGGGTAATGCTGGCCTCATAGAATAAATTTGGAAGCATTCCTTCCTCTTCTGTTTTCTGGAATTGTTTGAGAAGGATAGCTATTAACTAGTCTTTAAATGTTTGGTAGAATTCACCTATGAAGCCATCTAGTCCCGGATTTTTATTTGTTGAGAGCTTTTTTTTTTCTTTTTTTGTTACTGATTCAGTTTGTTTATTATTAATTGGTCTATTCAGATTTTCTATTTTTTCCTGATTTAGTCTTGGAGGATGTATGTTTCTAGGACTTTATCCATTTCTTCTAGTTTCTCCAATTTGTTGGTGTATAATTTTTTGTAGTAGTCTCATAATCCTTTGTGTTTCTGTGGTATCAGTTGTAACTTCTCTTTCATTTCTGATTTTTTTAAAGATTTTATTTATTTATTTGAGAGAGAGAGAGTGAGCAAGAGAGAGCACAATCAGGGGGCGTGGCAGAGGGAGAGGGAGAAGCAGGCTCCCTGCTTGCCCGATGTGGGTCTCGATCCCAGGACCCTGGGATCATGACTGAGCTGAAGGCAGATGCTTAACTGACTGAGCCACCTAGGTGCCCCACTTTCATTTCTGATTTTACTTACTTTGAGTAGTCCCCTTTTCTTTCTTGATGAGTCTGGCTATGGATTTATCAATTTTGCTTATCTTTTCAAGGTCTAAGCTCTTAGTTTTACTGATCTTTTCACTTGTGCTTTTAGTCTGTATTACATTTATTTCTGTTCTGATCTTTATTTACTTCCTTCTCTTCACTTTGGGCCTTGTTTCTTCTCCATTTTCTTGTTCCTTTAGGTATAAGGTTATATAGTTTATCTGAGATTTTTGTTTCTTGAGATATAGGCCTGTATCATTATAAACTTTCTTCTTAGAAATTTTTTTGCTGTGTCTCAAAGAGTTTGAACCATTGTATTTCCATTTTCATTTGTCTCCAGGTATTTTCTGTTTTCCTCTTTGATTTTTTTGGTTGACCATTGGTTGTTTGAGTAGCATGTTGTTTAGCCTCCACATCTTTGTGTTTTTTTCCAGGTTTTTTTTCTTGTAATTTACATCTACTTTCATACCATTGTTGTCAGAAAAAATGCTGGGTATGATTTTAATCTTTTAAAATTTATAAAGGCTTGTTTTGTTGGCTGACATGTCATCTATCTTGGAGAATGTTCCATGTCCATTTGAAAAGATTGTGTATTTTGCCGTTTTTGGATGGAATGTTCTGTATTTATCTGTTAAATCCATCTGGTCTAATGTGTCACTCACTGCCACTGTTCCCTTAGTGATTTTCTGTCTGGATTATCATCCATTGATGTAAGTGGAGTGTTAAGTCCCCTACTATTATAGTATTACTGTTAATTTCACCTCTTATGTCTGTTAATATGTGCTTTACATATTTCAATGCTCTTATGTTGGGTGCATATATATTTACAACTGTTATATCTCCTTGTTCGATTGATCCTTTTATCATTATGTAATTCCCTCCTTTGTCTCTTGTTACAGTCTTTGTTTTAAAGTGTATTTTGTCTAATCTAAGTATTGCTACCTCAGCTTGTTTTTTGTTCCATTTGCATGGAATATTTTTCTTCATCCTCTTCACTTTCAGTCTGTATGTGTTTTTATGTCTGAATTGTGTCTCTTCCAGGCAGTATATAGATGGGTATTGTTTTTTTATCCATCAGTCACCCTTTGTCTTTTGATTATAGCATTTATTCCATTTACATTTAAAGTAATTATTGGGGGCCCCTGCCTGGCTCAATTGGTGTAGTGTGTGAATCTTCATCTCAGGGTTGTAACTTCAAGCCCCAGGTTGGGTGTAGAGATTACTTAGATTACTTAAATTTATTTTAATTTTTTAAAAGATTTTATTTATTTATTTGACAGAGAGATAGAGAGAGAGAGCACGAGTAGGCAGAGTGGCAGGCAGAGGCAGAGGGAGAAGCAGGCTTCCCGCGGAGCAGGGAGCCCGACGCGGGGCTTGATCCCAGGACTCTGGGATCATGACCTGAGCTGAAGGCAGACGGTTAACCAACTGAGCCAGCCAGGCGCCCCCGCCCCCCTCTTTCCTACTCTTTTCAATGATCTTTTTCTTTATATTCCGAGCTGGGGAGGAGCTGTTCTGCTAGTCTTTAGGTCATTTTCAGAGCATGTTGCATTTGATGTAGTTGCAGCCTCAGTGTGTCTGTGGGAGGGAGGTGAGCCCAGGACCTTCCTGTTCTGCCGTCTTCCCTGAGTATATATTTTATTTGCTTAAATGGATTCTCTGTTCATCATGTGTGGTGATGGTGTCACGATCTCGCAGCTAGTAGGTAGGATGGAAGTCGACAAGGTGGCACTGCTGTCCCTGGAGGAAGAAAACTAAGTATACCTTTATGTTAATTAGGTGGAAGCACATCTTTATCATAGAGATTAATAGTTCACATCACCTGGAGTTAGCATATAAGATGCTGTGGAGTAAAAAAAAAAAAAAGCTTGATTTAGGAGTTTTGGTGTCTGTATTTTGATGCTGCTTTTATCATTGCTAATTTTGTTTATTAAGCCATTTTGATATGGAAAGGGGTCAGGAACCTGCTGATTTAAGACAAGCCAAACTGGTCTGGTTTAAGAGGACCATTGTGACAACGAGAAAGTATCACCCATTTAGAAAAGAGGATTTAGAGTGATGTGAGTAATCAGTTTCCTATGACTTGAGATATCATTCACTGATATTAAAAAATGAACCCATTACAGTATACTCAGAAACTTCACAGTACTTTGATTTTTCTGCTTAATTTAGTGCCAAAAATGGTAGAGACTCCTTAAGCGTTTAGAATGTCTCTGAGTGACTGTATGTGGGTTAGGTCCATCCAGCTGTTTTAAAGATGAATCTGCTTTTTCTGCATATAAAGGAGACTCACTGGCTTTAATTAGCCCTCCTGTATAGGGCAATGCTCTTTGATGAGAGGAAATGAGTTATTTCATGTACATTCATTCAAGAAAAATTAGTGAGCACCTTCTCACCCATGTCCTGGGGATGCAGTGGTGAACACAAGGCAAAATCCTACTTTTCTTCCCAGAGGCAGTTGCAGTATCCTGTTCATTTTCTTTGTTCTTCTAAAATGCTGCAAAAAGACCTTAGAAGGCCTAGTGAGTCTCCCTTGGCATTCTGTGTTTGGAGTCATAACTGGAAGGAGGAAAAGGAAAGTTGGTTTCTGGCTCCATCAAGCTGAAGTGCTGCCCTTAGTTATAAACCCTTGTTTAATTCTTATGAGTCCAAAGTACTTTCTTGGTTGTTCCCTGTATCCCTTTCCAGTAACTTAATGGAAATAATAAGCTCACAGCTGTGACCATAATCGTTTAATTTTCAACCGGAGAAACACAGTTAGTGGAAATACAATCTGCCAAGGGACTTGTATAGGAATAGGTAATTTCCATGCCATAGGATGACATGACAGGCACCTAGTGGTCCTGCCTGTGTGAAAAATGTTACTTCCATACATACTGAAGTCTTAACGATTTGTTGGACATTTCCACTAGTTGGTTACACCTGTGGCTTCTGAAGATTTTTGTTAGTTTGGGTTTTGAGTTTTAGTTAACAGAACCACTGTTTTCCTTTCCTTTCCTTTTCTTTCTTTCTTTCTTTCTTTCTTTCTTTCTTTCTTTCTTTCTTTCTTTCTTTCTTTCTTTCTTTCCTTCCTTCCTTCCTTCCTTCCTTCCTTCCTTCCTTCCTTCCTTCCTTCCTTCCTTTCCTTCCTTTCCTTCCTTCCTTCCTTCCTTCCTTCCTTCCTTCCTTCCTTCTTTCCTTCTTTCCTTCTTTCCTTTTTTAGAGGGGGGGCAGAGGGCGAGGGAGAGAGAGAATCTTGAGCAAACTCCTTTGCCAGCGTGGAGCCTGATGCGGGGCTCGATCTCACGACCCTGAGATCATGACCTGAGCTGAAATCAGGAGTCAGATGTAACCAACTTAGCCACCCAGGTGCCCCACCAGAACCACTTTTTTTCTTTTTAAAGGTTTTTTTTATTGATTTATTTGAGAGAGAGAGAGAATGAGAATGAGAGTAGGGAGGGGCAGAGAGAGAAGGAAAAGCACACTCCCCGCTGAGCAGGGAGCTGGATGCAGAGATCAATCCCGGACCCCGGGATCATGACCTGAGCTGAAGGCAGACACTTAACTGACTGAGCCACCCAGGCATTCTCCAACAGAACTACTTTTTAAAAAATAGCCTAACCAAGTGAAGGTTAGGTACTTTTGCTGTACCAGATCAAAATAGGTTTATAGAAAGCCCTGGTGCTGTCTTCTCTAAACTTTATTCATTAACATGGAATAGTTTACTTGATATGTAATTATTGAAAGATACTAAGAACCTGACCATGACAGTAATTTTCAATATGGTGGGGTTGGAGAGGGGTGGATATCAACCATAGAAGGCAGCATGGGATGCTGGCAGTCTAGGCTTGGCCATAGTGGGGTACCTCCAAAGGGCTTCTTAGGCTCCTATGTGTAGGTTGTTGTGTTAGGAATGGTAGGAGAGGGCAACCTGAGATTCCTGAAGACTTATTCACTTTTACTTAACTAGTTTGAGAACCTGAAAGATCAATTTCCTTAGTTTGAGGGGCATGGGTACTGGTAAATTTAGGTGTAGATCTCTTACTTCCTTTCCTGTGTTATCTTTGTTAATGGAAACTTTTCTGTCAGTTTAGAAAACTGATTTTGAATACTGGAATAATAATTTTAGGACCATGAATTAACATGAGCCCATTGCTGTACTGTCCTAACCACATTATGCAAGTAATTCGTGTTGACAACCCATTTTTGTCTTCTATTCATGTTTACTACTTAGCATTGTTTTAACATAATGACATTCTTTTTTTATTTTAAATTCAATTAATTAACATATAATATATTATTGGTTTCAGAGGTTGAGGTCAGTGATTCATCAGTCTTATATAATACCCGGTGTTCATGATATCACGTGCCCTCCTTAATGCCCATCACCCAGTTACCCCATCCCCCTCTCCCCCTCCCCTCCAGCAACCCTCAGTTTGTTTCTTATGATTAAGAGTCCCTATGGCTTGTTTCCCTCTCTGATTTCGTCATGTTTTATTTTTTCCTCTCTTCCCCTATGATCCTCTGTTTTGAGGGTATTATGCTAAGTGAAGGAGGGTATTATGCCAACTGAAATAAGTCAGAGAAAGACAATTATCATATGATCTCACTCGTATGTGGAATTTAAGAAACATAATGACATTCTGATAACCTATACATGCTCACTAAACTTGAAAGATGTGAATTCTAGAACTCCTTATCTCTCTGTCTATTATGTATTTATTTTTAGAACTCCTTTTCTATTGTCTGGTGTTATTGTAGGTATGAGCAGTTCTTGAATCCTTCAGATCCAGTTTTAAATTCCACTGTATATTCATGTAGATAGACGTTATATTCATGTAGATAGACGTTATCTGCTGTAACAGAGGCCCCCAAATAGAGTGCCTTAAACAAGCTTGCTCTTTCCCACATCAGGGTTGGATGGCAGCTCCTCAATTATTAGGTACGCAGGCTCGTTCTTCTCGTTCTGTTGTCCTCAAAAAGCATCCTCCATGTTGTGATTTGAGCTGGCTGCTCTAACTCACTATCACATTCTTTTTTTTTTTTTTTTTTTTAAGATTTTATTTATTTACTTGAGAGAGAGCGCACAAGAGTGGGGAATGGCGGAGAGGGAGAAGCAGACTTCCTGCTGAGCAGGGAGCCTGACGTGGGGCTCAATCCCAGGACCCTGGAATCATGGCCCGAGCCGAAGGCAGATGCTTACCCAACTGAGCCACCCAGGCGCCCCTATCACATTCTTATTCTAACCAAAGGGATGGCAGAAGGGGCAGGAGATAAGACACTCCTTCCATTTAAGGATCTAACTTAACAGACGTGTACATCACGGTTGCTCACATATCCCACTGGCCAGACCTTAGTCATATGATGACACCTAGCTATAAGGGAGGCTGGAAAATGTGGTCCTTAACTACGTAGCCATGTGTCCAGTTAAAATGATGATTACTTTCTTAGAAAGGAAGAAAAGATACTGGGGGACAACTCAAAGTCTCTACTGTACACGGTTTCTGATGTACAATTTTAGGACTTATCTGGAGATATTATTTTCATAATATTGGGTACTCAGTTGCTTCAGGATTAGAATCCAAACTCGTCTGCATGACAGATTTTGGCTCCTGCCTATCCCTCTAGCTCCTCTCTCACCTCTCCTAACATCGCGTTGTAAACTGCACTTCAGCAAACTTTCCGTGTTTTCTTACCCTCACACTTTTGTAGTTGCTGCTTTTCCTGAAATGATAACTACTTTTTGTCCTTCAGGGGTTTAGTTGTCACCCATCTTGGGAACATTTCCTTGAGCCTCCTCTACTTCACAGCTGTTGCCAGTTGTTTCTTTCATATATTTGTATAGTATCATTTGTGCCTTTCTTTAGCAACCTTTATTATAATGAGTGCTTTTACTTCTCTGTGTCTCCCACTGGATTGTGAGTCACTTGAGGGCAAGGGCCAAGTCAGTTACCTCTTTGTTGTCTGTTATGACACCTGACCCCGATATGCTTTTTTTGTTTTATAAAGATTGTATTTTTTTGTCAGAGACAGAGCGCACAAGCAGGGGGAGCGGGAGAGGGAGAAGCAGGCTCCCCACTGAGCAGAGAGCCCGATGTGGGACTCGATCCCAAGACCCTGGATCATGACCTGGGCTGAAGGCAGACATTTAACCCACTGAGCCACCCAGGCGCCCCCTGGCCCTGATGTTTAACTAATGTTTGTTGAGTGAGAAAACGAATGAATGAACATTTGGCTTACTAATTATGGCTGTTTGATTAAGCTGGCAGCTCTTTTGCCATTTGGAAATTGCCATACTTAGAATATTCTCCAGTAGCCAGCACTGGGTAAGTTTATAGTAGGTATTGGTAAACTCAAACAGACAGTTTGAAATATTTATCAGATGACTAAAATATACACATATTAGGGGATACAAGAAACAGATGTGTAAAATTTTAGAGCGAGGAGGAGCCCTAGGTATCATTCCATTCAACCCTACTGATTTTAAAAAGGTATATAATATAATGGAGAGGAAAAAGTTAAATCACTTGCTCAAGGGCCTCTGTGTTCAAGGAGCTTGCAATGTCATTGGATAGATGATATGTACAGACATGAAAAAGGTGATTGAGAAAAAAGTGCCCAAGGAACAGAGAAGCCTGGACTAGTCAAGGTAGGTTCAACCACAGACTTAGTTTTTGAGGTGAGTCTTGATAGCTGCGAAGGATTTTGAGATGAGAGGATATTCCAGGTGTAGGGAATGTGTGAATAAAAGTGCGCATATAAGGGGAGCTTGGGTGGCTCAGTCGGTTAAGCCTCTGACTCTTGATTTTTGGCTCAGGTCATGATCTCAGGGTCATGAGATGGAGTCCTTTGTAGGGCTCCGTGCTGGGTGTGGAGGCTGCTTAAGATTCTCTCACTCCTTCTCCACCCCCACTTAAAAAAAAGTGCACATATGGGGATGTACAGGTGACTGTTGGGATCTGTTCCATTAAATGGTATTTAGTAATAAGAGAAAAAGGAAAATAGAGTCAGAAAATGGAGGGACTTGAATATCGTGCTGCGGAGGGAGACCACTGGCACTGACTGATATAATGAAAATGATTTTTGCATGTTTTATTTGACTGGTAGATGGACTGGGTTGAAGGCTAAATGGGTCATGAAACTGGCACTTGGTCTAATATGCCGATTAAAAAATATGAACTTGGGGCACCTGGGTGGCTCAGTCGTTAGGCATCTGCCTTTGGCTCAGGTCATGATCCCAGGGTCCTGGGATCGAGCCCTGCATCAGGCTCCCCGCTCAGAGGGGAGTCTGCTTCTCCCTCTCCCACTCCCCCTGCTTGTGTTCCTTCTCTCACTGTGTCTCTCTCTGTCAAATAAATAAAAATCTTTAAAAAAAAAATGAACTTAATGGATTCTAAAGTTTTCGCTCAGTGGTGAAAACATGAACCATCACGAGTTCCTATGATAATTAACATGTCAGCTTTCTTCTTAATGGAAACAGTAAGCCCAAGCTGCAAGCTTGTGTTGTTACAATGTGCATGTATTAGTCATGACATGACATACTGTAGATAATTGTATAAACTCTCACATTACGCCAATAAACCGTACAAATTCCGGAAGTAACTGAGAACGTGGTAGCAGCTGCAACACCAGGCCTTGCTGTTTTGTCAGTCCAGCCGATTAACGTGAAGCGGCATGAACCCTCTCAAAGCATTTGGAAACCATTTTTTTAAAAATGTTTTCTTTAGAAAACTAAAATGCAATATTGTATTTTGGTACAAAACAGAAGCCAAGAGGGAACACTAGTCAGAGATATACACTAAGTTAAACTTTATCCAAAAATGAAAAGCATTTTTTATAGTCTGGAATGAGTGTATTTCTTTAAGGGTGATAAATGTGTGGATGTGAAGGGACCTGTGGATGGGCTTCACGTAGACTTTTGAAAGTGTCTAAGTGTATAGCTTCAGAAACATATCTTGAATACCTAATCATTTTTTGAGGTTCTATATTAGAATAGTTTGTATTATTTATCTTTCTCCTAAGAATTACAGGGAAAAATCTCAGTTAAATGAAGGTTCATTTAAGTTATGTTTATTTGAGCCTAGCATATTTGTGAAACACTTTTAGGAAGCTCACCCAAAAGTATTTGTTTCAGATATTGTACAGTTAAAGGTATCAATACCTAGTGTATAGTATTTTTGTATTTCACCATGATTTAAAGTTAACTGTATGTTGGCTTTTGAAAATTAAAAGCATTTTAACAACTAAAGGAGTGTATTTTTTCTCTGACCCCAAACCCCCCACTCTGTTAGATAATTTGGTAAACTTGATTTTTTAAAAAAGATTTTTTTAATTTGAGAAAGAGAACATGAGAGAGAGCAGAGAGCACAAGTGGGGGGCGGGGAGGAGAGGGGCAGAGGGAGAGGGAGAAGCAGACTCCCTACCGAGCAGGGAGCCTGATGCGGGACTCAACCCCAGGACCCTGGGATCATGACCTGAGCCGAAGGCAGACGCTTAACCGACTGAGTCACCCAGGCGCCCCAAATTTGGTAACCTTTAGCCCATCATAAACTTTTTATGCCTTGATTAAAACATGAAAATCTGTAACAACCAGTTTTAGCATCATACACTATTATAAGACTTATTATTCTTGTAGGGAAGTCATGGTATTGAATGTGCCTTTAAGACCTAAAACCAGTTCTCATGATCTCTTAGCTATAATATATTGAAAAACATTTATTTGTTCTAGTTCCCAGTGTGATTGAAATCCTAATTGGAATACTTAAAGTAATTTGCAGTGTGTTATTTAATAGGAATCATTCAATAGACATCAGCACACATGCTGTTTATTATATAAAAACAGTACTTAATCACTGTGGACTTAAGAATTATAGTAGTGGTTAGGAGTATCAGCTCTAAGCCTGATTTAAAATTAGACTGCCATGGGGCGCCTGGGTGGCTCAGTCGTTAGGCGTCTGCCTTCGGCTCAGGTCACGATCCCAGGGTCCTGGGATCGAGCCCTGCATCGGGCTCCCTGCTCTGCGGGAAGCCTGCTTCTCCCTCTCCCACTCCCCCTGCTTGTGTTCCTTCTCTTGCTGTGTCTCTCTCTGTCAAATAAATAAATAAAATCTTAAAAAAAAAAATTAGACTGCCACTTCCTACTTGTGTGTTAATAAGCAAGTTACTTAGGGCGCCTGGGTGGCTCAGTCGTTAAGCGTCTGCCTTCGGCTCAGGTCATGATCCCGGGGTCCTGGGATCGAGTCCCACATCGGGCTCCCTGCTCGGCAGGAAGCCTGCTTCTCCCTCTCCCGCTCCCCCTGCTTGTGTTCCTGCTCTCGCTATCTCTCTCTCTGTCAAATAAATAAATAAAATCTTAAAAAAAAAAAGCAAGTTACTTAATTTCATTGAGTCATGGTTACCTTGTTTCAAATGGAGAAAACAAAGAATTTTTTTTTCATTTTTTTTTTAAAGATTTTATTTATTTGAGAGAGAGAATGAGAGAGAGAGCAGGAGAGGGAGGAGGGTCAGAGGGAGACGCAGACTCCCTGCCGAGCAGGGAGCCTGATGCAGGACTCGATCCCAGGACTCCAGGATCATGACCTGAGCCGAAGGCAGTCGCTTAACTGACTGAGCCACCCAGGCACCCTAAAAACAAGGAATTTTTATAAGAATCAAAAAGGGGTGTCTGGGTGGCTCAGTGGGTTACACTTGTGACTCTTGATTTCGGCTCTGATCGTAATCTTGGGGTCGTGAGGTGAGCCCCGTGTGTCATGCTCTGCATTTAGTGGGGAGTCTGCTGGAGATCCTCTCTCTCTCCCTCTCTCCCCGCTCTCTCTCACTCTCTCTCTTTAAAATAAGTAAATAAATCTTTTAAAAAAAGGAATTAAATAAAATAATGCATGTGAGTGTTTAGCACAGTACTTACAATATTGTAAGATTCAATGAATGCTAGCTATTATTATTTTATATAAATAGTATAATATGATTTTCAAAAGCATTTTGGCTGTTAGTTTAAAATTTTTCCAGCTATTTTATTTAAAGCAAACATCTACAGAAGAAAAAATATCAAAAGAATGAGCTAAGTGACAATATCAGCAACTTAATAGTTATCAAAGAATAGGGGACGTTTTTGTCAGGTGAATTACTTGTTGTCAATTATTTGGACAAATAACTAAAGAAAATGACAAAAATTAACCAGCAGGCTTCAGATGACTTTACCTTAACTCTTAAGTTTTAAATTGCCTCACTATTACTTAGGAAATAACCTGATTTTAATTAGACTTTTAAAAAAACTTTATTTTGAAATAATTACTGATTTTCAGGCACTAGTAAAGATAGTACAGAAAGATGGGCGCCTGGGTGGCTCAGTTGGTTAAGCGACTGCCTTCGGCTCAGGTCATGATCCTGGAGTCCTGGGATCGAGTCCCGCATCGGGCTCCCTGCTCGGCAGGGGGTCTGCTTCTCCCTCTGACCCTCCTCCCTCTCATGCTCTCTGTCTCTCATTCTCTCTATCTCAAATAAATAAATAAAATCTTAAAAAAAAAAAGAAAGAAAGAAAACCTGTGCCTTCACCTTGTTTTCCCCAATGTAACTATAGTATTTTATCAGAGCCTAAAAAATTAACATTGGTACAATGTGTTTATAATTTTACACCATTTTATCGCATTATATATGCATGTAACCACCTCCAGATCAAGAGATAGAACTATTCCATCTCCATAAACACAATTTAGACAATTCAAGAGAATAAGGAAGGAAAGAAAATCTATTGTATTTACCCATATTTTTCTTACCATGTTCTTTCTTTCTTCCTGATATTATAAGATTCCTTATTTTATCATTTCCTTTCAGTTTAGACATCTTCCTTTAGCTTTTCTTTTAAAGTAGGTCAACAAATTCTTAGTTTTCCTTTATCTGAGAATAGACTGATTTCTCCCTCATTCCTGAAGGAAATTTTTGCTGGATATTGGATTCTGGGTTGACAGTTCCTTTCTTCCCACATTCGAAAAATCTTGTGTGCCCTTCCTTATGGCCTCCAAGGTTTACTGATGAAAAATCTGTCGTGTGAATTGTTCCCCTTGTAGGCAAGGTGGCACTTCTCTGTCTCCCTCTGATTTCAGGATATTTTTATTTGTCAAAAGTATGACTATGATGTATATTAGATTAGATTTTTTCAGATTTACCTAGTTTGGGGTTCGCACAGCCTCTTGAATCTGTAGGCTTTTGAAATTTGGGATGTTTCCAACCATTATTCCTTTGAGTACTTTTTCAGCTGTACCCTATTTTTCTCTCCTTCTTGGACTCTGATGACATGAATGTTAAATCTTATAGTCCCCCAAGTCCTGATGTTCTGTTTATTTTTTCTCTCCCTTTTGTTTAGGTTGGGTAATTAGGATTATTCTGCCTTTGAGTTCGCTGATTATTTTCTTCTGCCCCTTTCATTGTGCTGCTGAGCCTATCTGCTGAGTATTTTATTTTCAGTTATTGTATTTTTCCAGTTTTAAGAGTTCCATTTGGTGCTTCTTTATATCTTCTATTTCTTTGCTGTGACTTTCTATTTCTTTGCTGAGACTGTTTCATTTGTTTCAAGCATGTTCATAATTGCTTGTTAAAGCATTTTTATGATGGCTGCTTTAAAATCTTTGTCACATAATGTTAACATCTCTGTCATCTTGATGTTGACATTTATTTATTTTTGTCATTCAGCTTGAGATCCTTTTGATTGTTGGTATGATGAGTGATTTTTTTGGATGTAAACTTGGACATTTTAAGCACGTCATGAGATTTGGAGTTTTATTGACACTTTCTGTTTTAGCCAGCTTCTTCTGGCACCACTCTGTCAGGGGTGGGGACAACGGTCCCCATTACTGCCAAGTGGGTCTTGGTGTCCAGATGCCCAGTTGACCTCTATTGACACTTGAGGGGTCAGCTCCTCATTACCGATGGGTGAGGGTGGGAGTACTGGTTCCCCATTAGGCCTCCAGTGATACCTCCCTGACCGAGAAGGGTAAGAGTGCATTGTTACCGCTCTGCACATGGCCTCCACGGACACCCTGGTGGGGGATAACCACATTACCACGGGGCAGTGGTGCAAGTTCTGATGTTCTAGTTAGGCTTCTCTTACACCACCCCAGCCAGGGTAAGTGTGCCTCCCTACAGGCTTGTGAGGATGGAAGTTTCGGTTCCCTACTAAGTCTCTGTTGATGTGGGTATAGTTACATTTTTTCCGTGCTGGAATAGAACAGTTCTTACCTAAAAGTGTTCTGTCCTGCTAAGCTGCCCCTTTCCTGATCCTTTGGCTAGGTGAACAGGCTTTTTTTAGGGCTCCTTTTTTCCTCTGTGCTCATTGTCATTTCTAGGTTTTCAGCTTCTTTGGCTTCACAGGTGGAATATATGGGGTTAGTAGAAAGCTCATGGAACTCACCACTGTGTTGTTCTTTGGGTCCTGAGTTCCCTGGCCAGTCTGCCTCTTCTCTCCACCTTTCAGAGCTTTCTTGTATTTGTTTTATATATAATGTCCATGGTTTTTAGTGGTACTTTGTAGGAGGAATAGGGAAACACACATCTACTTCATCTTTTCCAAAGCAGAAGTGTGACTTATTTTTGGTATTTTTGAATTCTTGCTAGTTGTTAAGGTTTAATTCCATCTCAGAACTTACAACCGGAGACTTTTTGGAGTAGCTTTGTATGCCATCTTGCTACTTTGGCAGTAATATTATTTAAAGGTATCTTTATATAGGCAACATTTCTTTAGTTTCTAAGGCAAAGTGCTAATTCTAAGAACCATGTACCTCACATTCAAGAGTCTGTTATACCTTTAAGAATTTACATATGTTAAACAAATCTGTCTTGAGGTAAGGGCAATAAAAGAGGACGGATGTATAGATGGCAGATTTCACAGAGGATAAAATCTTAGAGTGAGAGTGCGGGACTAGTGTCATACTGAATTTAGTAATGTAATTATAATGCTTAAGTAATGATTAAACTTGCATGTTATTGCAGCATTAGTTAACTGGCAAACACATAACTCTCCTTAAAATCCTTTAGAGACATATTGTATTGGCATACATTACTGTTTTACATGTCCTGAAACAATAAATATAGATTGGACTGATTGAAAGACTTTCTGCTTTAGCAGTGAATTTCCTCTGTACTTCAGTATCTCACTGTGATTTTACTTTGTCTTTTCTGTTGTTTGCCTCTTAAGGAAGTTCGAGAACATGGCTACAAACATAATAGCAGGGGCAAAGCCTTCCTTTGCTCTTGGAGTTGATGTATACTGCTGATAGGGCTAGAAGGGGCCATTGATGGCCCCAGAGCTAAAATTTGACTTAATATAATGAAATATTCAGAGCCGAATGTGAACATATATATCCTCTCAGTTTAGAGACAAAGAACTTGAAGCCCAGAGATGTTGTCAGACCTGGGAGAGGTAACAACTACTTGGAAAAAAAAATGGCGCTCAAATTCAGATGCCCTGATCCTGGGGCCATTGTGTTTTCCACTAGCTGGTACAACGAGGGGAGACTGAGACCCAGAGCCTGCCCTCCAAAATTCTAGTGGGGGAGATGGCAAGGATAAAAGAAACTATGGAATGTGGTAGAAAGCTACTGTGCTCATAAAGGATGGTCAGATAAAGTTCTGTGAAGTGTAATTCTTCAGTCATTTAAAAATATACGTCATTTCAAAAAAATCTACTTCAGTTCTGTCCTATGAATACATAAGGAAAAGGAAAGAAGTCAGAAACCTTACTTCCAAGCTCTTCTAGAGAAAAAGATCCCTGAGCTTACTGGTTTTTATTTTGAAAACTTAGGTTCGTAGGATAAAAGTGTAGACAGTGGTGCTTGGTTTAGCATTTTTCATAATTTATTTAGCCTGACGTAAAGTGTTTCTGTACAGGCACATCTCATTTTATTGTACTTTGCTTTTATTGCACTTCACAGCTACTGTGTTCTATAAATTGAAGGTTTGGGGGCAACCCTGCATGGAGCAAGTCTTTCGGCACCATTTTTCCAATAGCATTTGCTCACTGCATGTCTCTGTATCACGTTTTGATAATTCTCGCAATATTTCAAATTTTTTCATGATTTATATTTGGTATGGTGATCTGTGGTCAGTGGTCTTTGATGTTACTATTCTGATTATTTTGGAGCGTCATGAACCGCATCCATATAAATGCTGAACTTAATTGATAAATGTTGTGTGTGTTCTGACTGCTCCAACATGGGGAACCACATGTTCCCCAGTCTCCCTCTTCTTGGGCCTCCCTATTTCCTGAAACACAACACTATTGAAATTAGACCAATTAATAACCCTACAATGGCCGGCAAGTGTTCAAATGAAAGGAAAAGTCACATGGCTCTCACTTTAAATCACAAGGTAGAAATGATGAAGCTTAGTGACGAAGGCATGTCTCAAGCGGAGACAGGCTGAAAGAAAGCTAGGCTAGGCGTCTTGCACCAAACAGCCTCCTTGTGAATGCAAAAAAGGAGTTCTCGAAGGAAATTAAAAGTGCTACTCGAAGGAAATAAAAAGACACACAGATGATACGAAAGCAAAACAGCCTACTGTGGCTACGGAGGAAGTTTGAGTGGTCTGGACAGAAGATCCAAGCAGCCACGACATTCCCTTAAGCCAAAGCCTAACCCGGAGCAAGGCCTTAACTGTCTTCGATTCTATGAAGGCTGAGAGAGGCGAGGAAGCTGTGGAAGCAAAGTGTGTGAAGCCAGCAGAGGGTGGTTCACGAGGTTTAAGGGAAGAGTCATCTGTCGCACATGAAAGTGCCAGGGGAAGCAGCCAGTGCCGATGGAGAAGCTGCCGCGAGTCATCCAGAAGGTCTAGCTAAGATCGGTACCGAAGAGGCTGCACTACACAACAGAATTTCAGTGTAGATGAAACAGCCTTCTATTGAAAGAAGATGCCATCTAGGACTTTCATGGCTAGAGAGGAGAAGTCCGTGCCTGGCTTCAAAGCTGCAAAGGATGGGCCGGTGCTCTGATTATTAGAGGCAACTCTAGCCCGTGACTTTAAGTTGAAGCCAATGCTCATGGACCATTCCAGAAATCCCAGGGCCTTAAGAATTGTGCTACGTCTACTCTGCCTGTGCTCTCTACAAGAAATGACAAAGGCTCGATGAGGACAGCACATAAAAGAGCTAGACATCTCAATATAAGGGAGATTTTCTTTTGGGTGTGTGGTGTTTGTTTGTTGGGGGGGGGGGTATTTTTAATGACTGCAACAAAACCAATCTAAAATTGCAGCTTCTGGAAGAACCATTTATTCTTGTCTTGTACCTCTCCTGGAACTTGACCTTCTTGGCCTCTCGTGTGGCCTTGCATTGAAGAGCAGGTTCTCTGAAGACACCCTTGTTGACAACAGTTTTGTCCAAGGGGATATCGGCAGAGTACCTTGTAGGCATGAGATGACTAGTTATAAGCATTCACAAAAGACTTGATCTTTGACCTCTTGGCAATTTCTTCTTGCCCATGGCAGCTGTCACTTTGGGATAGTGGTCCATTCCAGCCACCAGAGCATGTAGGGGCAGTCTGAGGTGCCATCATTAATGTTCTTCAGGATGACCGCTTTGCATTGGGAATAGTGTCCAGCCAGGACTAGCACCACCTTCCCGGGTTTCATGAACTTGCCCATCTCGACACCAGCCACTCAAGCCTACAGCAGAAAGAAGGGAGATTTTCTTTCTTTCTTTTTTTCTTTTAAGATTTTATTTATTTGAGAGAGAGAGAATGAGAGACAGAGCATGAGAGGGAGGAGGGTCAGAGGGAGAAGCAGACTCCTTGCAGGGAGCCCGATGCGGGACTCGATCCCGGGACTCCAGGATCATGACCTGAGCCGAAGGCAGTCACTTATCCAACTGAGCCACCCAGGCGCCCCAAGAAGGGAGATTTTCTAATAAAGCCCTTGAATGATGGAATGAGTCATCTCAGGGTACAGAGAATTCTGTCACTGGAAGTGAATTAGGAAAGGCTCACTGACCTCTTGACAGGAATGATAGTTTATAGGAGAATTAAGCATTGTGTAGGTGGTGGGATCTAGATGATCTATTAAGTTCCCTTTGGACCCTAAGATTTTATTATTTAAGTTATTTCAATTGCTGCCTAAGCTTTAGAGACACAAGCATCGTTTAAATATTTTATTTTCCTCACTTGACACAGAAATCCTATATTTCTTGATTTTTAGAGAACTAAAGTGTCATATCTAACATTAAAAAATCTATCATTGTGGAGTAACATTCTCATTATTGGGATTATATATTACATTAGGCATCACTGTATTTCACCAGAGGTGTCTATAGGACTAACAGTTTAGTCCACGGATCCCTCATGGGTAGAAGAATTGAAGCAGAACACCAGATTTAGCCTGTGTGCTGGAGATTTCCCGCTATAACAAATATGAATGTGTTTTAATTTCTAGTAGTGGTCAATACAGTAATGTCCAATGTTCCTTCTCAGTACAGACATTTCAGGTGCTTTCTAGTCTTTATTATAGAGTAACTCATACACATAGCAGAATGCTTTAAAAAAACCCAAAAAGTATCCATGAAAAATAAGTCTTCTCTCTCTAGTGGCAGACACTATTAGTTTTTTATTTTTGTCTTTATGCTTACAGGTGTTTTCTATGCAAATAAAAGTAGGTACATATATCCTCTTTTTTTAAAAAAATTTATTATGTTATGTTAGTCACCATACAATACATCATTAGTTTTTGATGTAGTGATCCATGATCCATTGTTTTCGTATATCACCCAGTGCTCCATGCAGTACGTACCCTCCTTAATACCCATCACCAGGTTAACCAATCCCCCCTCCCCCCTCCCCTCTAAAACCCTGTTTGTTTCTCAGGTCCATAGTCTCTCATGGTTCATCTCTCCCTCCAATTCCCCCAGCCCATTTTTCCCTTCCTTCTCTTAATGTCCTCCATGTTATTCCTTATGTTCCACAAATAAGTGAAACCATACGATAATTGACTTTCTCTGCTTGACTTATTTCACTTAGCATAATCTCCTCCAGTCCCATCCATGTTGATGTAAAAGTTGGGTATTCATCTTTTCTGATGGCTGAATAATATTCCATTGTATATATGGACCACATCTTCTTTACCCATTCATCCGTTGAAGGGCATCTCGGCTCTTTCCACAGTTTGGCTATTGCGGACATTGCTGCTATGAACATTGGGGTGCATGTGGCCCTTCTTTTCACTACATCTGTGTCTTTGGGGTAAATACCCAGCAGTGCAATTGCTGGGTCATAGGGTAGCTCTATTTTTAAATTTTTGAGGCACCTCCACACTGTTTTCCAAAGTGGCTGTACCAACTTGCATTCCCACCAACAGTGTAAGAGGATTCCCCTTTCTCCACAACCTCTCCAACATTTGTTGTTTCTTGCCCTGTCCATTTTTGCCATTCTAACTGGTGTAAGGTGGTATCTCAGTGTGGTTTTGATTTGGATTTCCCTGATGGCTAATGATGATGAACATTTTTTCATGTGTCTGTTAGCCATTTGTAGGTCTTCTTCAGAGAAGTGTCTGTTCATCTCTTCTGCCCACTTTTTGACTTGATTATTTGTTTTTTGGGTGTTGAGTTTGAGAACTTCTTTATAGATTTTGGATACCAGCCCTTCTTTAATTTCTTTAATTTCTCTTTCAACAGTTGCGTTGTTAGTGTATAAGAAAGCAATTGATTTCTGTGCATTGATTTTGTATCCTGCCACATTACTGAATTGCTGGATGAGTTCTAGTAATTTGGGGGTGGAGTCTTTTGGGTTTTCCACGTAAAGTATCATGTCATCTGCGAAAAGAGAGAGTTTGGCTTCTTTGCCAATTTGAATACCTTTTATTTCTTTTTGTTGTCTGATTGCTGTTGCTAGGACTTCTAGTACTATGTTGAACAACAGTGGTGAAAGTGGGCACCCTTGACGTGTTCCTGATCTTAAGGGAAAAGCTCTCAGCTTTTCCCCATTGAGGATGATATTCGCTGTGGGTTTTTCATAGATCGATTTTATGAGCTTGAGGAATGTTCCCTCTATCCCTATACTCTGGAGAGTTTTAATCAGGAATGGATGTTGTATTTTGTCAAATGCTTTTTCTGCATCAATTGAGAGGACCATATGGTTCTTCTCCCTCCTCTTATTAATGTGTTCTATCACATTGATTGATTTGCGAATGTTGAACCACCCTTGCATCTCGGGGATAAATCCCACTTGGTCGTGGTGGATGATCCTTTTAATATATTGTTGGATCCTATTAGCTAGGATTTTGTTGAGGATTTTGGAATCCATATTCATTAGGGATATCGGTCTGAAATTCTCCTTTTTGATGGGGTCTTTGCCTGCTTTGGGGATTAAGGTAATGCTGGCCTCATGGAGTGAGTTTGGAAGTTTTCCTTCTGTTTCTACTTTTGAAACAGCTTCAGCAGAATAGGTATTATTTCTTCTTTGAATGTTTGGTAGAATTCCCCAGGGAATCCATCAGGCCCTGGACTCTTGTTTTTTGGGAGGTTTTTGATCACTGCTTCAATCTCGTTACTGGTTATTGGCCTATTCAGGTTGTCCATTTCTTCCTGTTTCAGTCTTGGCAGCTTATAGGTTTCCAGAAAGGCCTCCATTTCATCCAGATTGCTCAGTTTATTGGCATATAGTTGTTGATAATAATTTCTAATAATTGTTTCTATTTCCTTGGTGTTGGTCGTGATCTCTCCCCTTTCATTCATAATTTTATTAATTTGGGTCCTTTCTCTCTTCTTTTGGATAAGTCTGGCCAGTGGTTTATCAATCTTATTAATTCTTTCAAAGAACCAACTTCTAGTTTCATTGATCTGATCTACTGTGTTTCTGGTTTCTAATTCATTGATTTCTGCTCTAATTTTAATTATTTCTCTTCTAATTCTAAGATTTGCAAATTTTATTATTACATGCCGGGGTGTTGGCCTGTTTTCCTTGATCTTAGGAGGGGTCCTCTCTGCCTCTAGGACTCGAATGTTTGTTTCATTCCCCAGATTAGGGAAGTTCTCAGCTACGATTTGCTCAAATACATCTTCTAGCCCTCTCTCTCTCTCCACTCCCTCCGGGATTCCAATGATTCTGACATTGGAACGCCTCATGGTGTCACTTATTTCTCTGATTCTATTTTCATGGATTCTGAGTTGTTTTTCCCTGGCCTCCTCTTTTCCCTTTTTATCTATTATACTGTCTTCCAGATCGCTTATTCTCTCTTCTGTCTCAGTTACGCTAGCTGTTAGATTATCTAGATTGGATTGGATCTCATTGATAGCATTTTTAAGTTCTGCCAATTCCCCTTTTATTTCTGCCCTCAGAGACTCTATGTTGCCATTAATTGATTTCTCCATTCTAGCCATTGTCTTCACAATTGCTAGCCTGAATTCCATCTCCGACATCTTGGTTATATCTGCATCCATTTGTAAATCTGCAGCATAAGTCATGATCTCTGAGTCTTTTCTGTTTTGGGGGCTCCTCCTCCTAGTCATTCTGTTGATGGGTGTTTGAGGGAATGTATAGAGTCCAAATTATTGACCAGAACCCAAGCAAGATGCATGTGTTTTCTTGGGACCTTAGGGTTGCTGGCCTCGTTTTCCCAGCCTGTCTTCCGGGGCAGGGGCCCGCCGTGCTGTTACTCAGGCAACCCTGTTTGGGCGGAGTTGCCCTGCGCCCCTGTGGCGGGGGATGGGCTCAGTGGGAATCAGTCTTTGGGGCTTTTGTTCTCTGGCGCCTTTCCCTGGTGGCTTTCCGTGTCTCTTCCTCAAGTCAGAGCAGAAGAGACCGTTTCCAACCCTCTGCCTCAGAGCAGAGACCTCAGTCTGTTCTTCAGTGAGCTCTCCAGGCCATACCGTCTCCGTTTCTGTCCCTTCTGCTCTAAACTGCAGGGCCTGGGTTGTGCGCCCCTCCGCAGCGCTCCCAGTCCTGCCTCCAGGTCGGGGCCCGTCTCTGCCCTTTGTGCTTCTAAAACCGCCAGCCGCTCCCAGGTCGCAAGCGCGCACGACTCTGCCACTTGGAGTCCTGTCCTGGGGACTGCAGTTCGTGTGTGCGTGCGACCCCGCCAGTCTGGTTCTCCACCCCGGGGGCTGCCCTAAAGTCCTTTCCCGACGCTACCCATCTGCGAGTCTGTGCCCACCTGCAGTGCGAGGCTGTCACTCACCGGCGGTGCAGGATCCCCACATCTAGGCTCCCTCCCGCCGCCGTTTATCCTCCGATATCTGCCCGTGGAATCAGGGCTCCTCGCTTCGTACCTTGGAACCAACCGCCTATGATCTTCTGTTTGTAGAGATCCAGATCTTCTTACATCTCAGGCTGGTTTCGTGGGTGCTCAGAGTGGTCTGGTTGATATCCAGCTCAATTCCGGGGACCAGTTGAAATAGGGTCCCCTACTCCTCCGCCATCTTTCCCCCCTCCTCAAGGCAGATGCTTAACTGACTCCATACAAATGAGAACAAATGATAGAGAAACTGCTCTTTGCTTTTTAAAAAATGATTTAATATATGTTACAGATCTTCCCATGTCAGGACATAAATACCTACTTTATATAATTTTTAACAATTGAGATATAATTCACATACCATGAAATTCACCCTTTTCAAGTACACAAGTTAGTCGTTTTTTTGAAAATTTGTTCACAAAATTAGCAGACACTACACACACCCACACACACATACACACACACACACACCCACGGTCCTTGGCAATCACCCTGCTGTCTCTGTGGATTTGCCTATTCTGAACATTCCATATAAATAGAATCATACAATATATGGTGTATTTTGTCTAGCTTCTTTCACTTAGGACAATGATTTCAAGGTTCCTTTATGTTCTCTAACATGTATCAGTAGTTAATTCCTTCTATGGCTGAATAACATTTTATTGGATAGATATTGCAGAATTTTTTATATATGCATCCATTGATGGATATTTGGCTTGTTTCCACTTTTTGGCTCTTATGAAGAATGCTGCCATGAACATTCATGTACACACGTTTATGTGGCGTGTTACCTTCCTATTTTTAATAACTTCATAGTAACCCATCATGTGGATGCTCTGTAGTTTATTTAAATTGTCTCCTACTCAGGGCATTTGGATTAGTTGTAGACTCTGTAATTATATCTCTTGCAAACTGTCTTGCGCATCCATTTCCATGCAGCTTTGTGAGACAGCATTCTAAGCGGTAGAATTACCACATCAAACGATATGTGTAATTTTTCATTTTGATTAATATATTGCCTCATTGCCTCCTGGAGAAATTTCATCAATTTATGCTTCCACATATCTGTTTCCCCACAGTTTTTTTTCTGTTATCTTTTTAATCTCTCCAGCATTTGTAATGTTCACTTTTATTCCTAATATTTCATGCTGTCTCTTTTTGCCAGAGGTTTGGCACTGTTATTAGGCTAACTGCTCCTGTTCCCCAACATCCCAACTCTTGACTTTCTTGATTTGTATTATTTTTGTTTTCTATTTCATTCCTTTGTGCTCTTTATTATTTGTATACTTTTTGAAAATTTTTTTACGTCGGTTTTTTTTTTTTTTTTTTTTTACCTTATTACATTGGATGCCTAGTCTTTTTTTTTTTTTTGGCCTTTCTTTTTTAATGTAAGCACTTAAGGTCATAAGCTTGCTTTCTTTTTTTTTTTAATATTTTATTTATTTATTTGACAGAGAGAGAGCATAAGCAGGGGGAACGTCAGGCAGACAAAGAGGGAGAAGCAGGCTCTCCACTGAACAGGGAGCCTGACGTGGAGCTTGATCCTAGGACCCTGAGATCATGACCTGAGCTGAAGACAGACGCTTAACTGACTGAGCCACCCAGGCGCCCATATCATAAGCTTTCCTCTAAGCTTTGCTTTAGCTGCACCTCACAAGTTTTGCTGTGTTGTGTTTGTTCTTCTTCCATTTTAAGCATTTTCTAATTTCTTTCGTGATTTCTTTTTTGACCTATGTGTAGTTTAGGAGTGTTTCTTGATATCCAAACTTGGATGGTTTTAGTTATCACTTATTGATTTTTAGCATAATTTCATAGTGAGTATAGAATATACTTTTTTAAAAAAAGATTTATTTATTTGAGAGAGAGAGTGCACTAGTTGGGGGGCAGAGGGAGAGAGAGAGAGAGTCTCAAGCAGACACCTTGCTGAGTGCAGAGCCTGTCTTGGGGCTCGATCCCACAACCCTGAGATCAGGACCTGAGCCAAAACCGAGAGTTGGATGCTTAACCAACTGCGCCACTCAGGTGCCCCTAGAATATACTTGGATTTTCAGTCCTTTTGCTATTTGTTGAGACTTACTTTATGGCCTGGTATGTAGTCAATTTTTGCAAATATTCTGTGTGTGCTTGTAAAAACAAGGTATTTTCTCCATTTGATGAAATAATGTTCCATGTATACTCAATAGGTTAAACTGGATAATTGGATTCAAAGTATGTGTAATCTTACCAGATTATTTTTGTCTGCTTGTTCTATCAGTTACCGAGAGAGGTGGTTTAAAATATTCTAGGGGCACCTGGGTGGCTCAGATGGTTAAGCATCTGCCTTTGGCTCAGGTCATGATTTCCAGGTCCTGGGATCAAGCCCCACATCGGGCTCCCAGCTCAGCGGGGAGTCTTCTTCTCCCTCTGCCTCTCCCCCTGCTTGTGCTCTCTCCGCCTCTCTCTCTCTCTTCAAATGAATAAATAAAATCTTTAAATAAAATAAAATATTCTAATCTGTGCGTTTTTCAGTTTCTTAGTATTGTTCAGCCACTTTTGTTTTATGTATGTTTTGAAGCTATGTATTGCATAAAAGTTTAGAATTTTTTTGCCTTTCTTGTAAATTGAAACTTCTATCCTGATGTGGTCAGAAGGAGAAAGAATCCTCTGTCCCTCCTGCTTTTTTCTTCTCCTTTTCCCCCAGTAACATCCTCCCTGCACACACCTGGCTGTGGGAGTAACGGTAGATTGACTGGACGTTCAGCTCTATCTGTTGGGGAAAGCAACCACATCATTTGTAATTCAGTTTTCTCCCAATATGGTGTGTAACCATAGAAGGTCTTAGAAGAATGAAGGAAATAATTCTGAAGGTTAGGGGAAAGGGTGTTTGGAAAACAATGGCTAAAGCTTCTTGACTAATAATATTATGTTGACTCCTTATATCCAGCTTCCCTATATAATTTTTACTCACTTCTACCAGCTGTCAGTACCTATTTGTCTTCCTTGCCGATAGTTTTCATGTTTGCCTGTTTCTCTTCCACCTCCTGTGTATTTGTCAGGGAGTTCATCTAGTTTCAAAGCTGGGAGGGACCTTAGAAGATTTTTTTAGCTGTCTTTTCTCACCCCCAGTACACTTGATACATGAGGAAGCTCAGCTCCTTATAGGTGAATTAACTTTTTCAGAGTTAGACCTTTTAGCAGAGTGGAGATGAGAAAAAAAGTCCCCCTTCTGATTCCCTTGTCTTATATTTCCTGCTTTTTTCCTACTTGAAGTTCTCCTGATAGTCACAGACCGAGCAACCTGCTGAATTACTGGACTGTTCTACCTATATAAGCTGCTACAAGCTATTTCTTCTTTGGACTCTCTTTGGTGCAGAGGATACTATGACCTCAACGGAAACGTGGATTCTACCTAAGGGTTTGCTTGTTGAAGTAAAAACCTCAACCGTAAATATGTCAGCTCTTCTCAGTTCAGCCACTCTTGGGGATTGGGGACAAACTGGTTTTCAGAGGGTCCAGAGCCTCTTCAGATGCCTATTTCTGAGTCTGACCTGGCAGCAGACGTTCCTATGTATTTCACCGAGCACAGTAAGTTGGTTGGCTTCATCCTGTTACAGCGGTTCCACTGTAGTGCTTTTAATAGTTTGCTTTTTCTTCAGTTATGTGACTGTTAGCATGTATCCCATGGATGATCCCACTCCTTCGGATCATGCCACTGCTTGGTATAGGAGCTCGTGGGGACAAATGGACTTCCCTTTATGGTAAGTTCCATATGTCCTTCAAGCTGGTCATTGAATTTATGACCATGGCAAACATTTTCCACTGGTGATTTTATAAGAATTTATCAAGTTGTAAACATCACAGGCTCTTTGCCCCTAAGTTTATATGTTTGAAGGCTGGACTCTAGTAAATCCATTTTTTATTTTACTGCCCCTGCGCTTGCAGCATAAAAGTTGGAGAAGGTATCTGTGGGTTTGTGTAGCTGGTTCCCTTTCTTTGATTTTTTTCCTCCTGCCCCACCATGTACACTTTTAATTATCTCTGTCTAAGCTTCCCTTTACCTTCTAGAGGGTCACTGCATGTGTTGAGAGTTACCGATGGAATGTACTACACAGATGAACAGTAGGACAGAAGATAATACTTTGAGAACTTCTGTCTATCCCCTTTGGATTGGAGAATTGTTTCTGTGGCCTATGTTAATCTTAGAAATAACACTGTCAGGTGTTTTAACAAAAATGGGTTTATTCAGAGATAGTGGAAAATTATAATTTGGGACGAGCAAGCTGAAGCAAAACCATAGGCAAGTCTGGAGAACAAAGAAGAGGAACGCTCTTTTAACAGAGGAAAGAGAAGAGTTGGGGGGGGGTGGCTGTTATAAACAAAAAGTCCAAATGGTGAGTTCAAGGTGTAGTGGCTTTTCATTGACTGAGTTGTGACAATCTCTCATTGACTCTCCTGCGGTGGTGGCGACGGAGGGAACCTTTCTTCTTCATTTTGGAGTAGTAAAGTCGTAGCTAAAGTAGTATCAACTTGTAAGGTAGGTCTCTTCCTTTGGGTCTGCCATTGACCACCCGTGGTAGGGCACGAGAGCTCCCCCTTCTGGCCTCCTGACTCCATTCTAAATGAGGTTTCCTTTTATTAAGTTTCCCATCTGTGGGGCTTTTTGTTTAAGTATCTCTGATCTGTGCTCCTCTCCCAAGCTCAGTACACTATAGTTCATCTTCCTGTGTCCTTAGAGCTTTTCATCAGTGATGAGGAGAGATTTCAGTCTTGACAATGTGTAGGAGTTAACTAGGTACCCTGGGGGACGGAGGGGCATTCCAGGGTGAGTGAACCGTATAAGGGAGATAAAACGTGAACCAGAGCTAGGGACTCTGTGTGCCGGTGGTGGAGAGTGATGAGAATTAGCAAGTGACCAGGTCCTCACTAAAAGGTTTATATATAACTCCAAAGAGATGAGTTTTTATGCTGATGACCCTGAGGAGCCACTGCAATATTTGTAAGCAGAGGGGTGACTTCTGAGTCGCCTTTTAGCAATATTAGTCAGGCTGTCGCTTCTAGAAAGAATTGAAGGAGAGCAAATCCCAAGATTAATCAGGAGATTAGTTAGAAGGCTGATAGAGTAATTCAAGCTAAAATAATGTGTCTGAACTAAGGTCTAATAGAGAGGAGAGAGAGGAGGAAGGATGGATTTGAAAGCCAGTTGAAGGCTTCGCAGCTTGAATGGATGAAGAATTGAGAATGTGGGAAGGAATAAAGGATGAAGCCCCAGGTTTCTGGCTTGCACTGAGTTGGTGGAAGACCCGACATTCCCAGTGCCGTAGAATACAACAGGAGTGGGGGAGGGAAGAAGCAAATCATGTAGATAGGATGATGAGTTCAGTTCGGGACACATTAAAATCGAGGCACTCGTGTTCCCCCTCTGTTATCTAGTAGACAGTTGGCTATGTGGTTCTGGATCTCAGAAGAGGTCTTGGCTTAAAATAAAAGAATTTTATGTTACATGTTTTTGACCACAATGACAAATAATTTTAAAATAACATAAATGTAAAATTTTTATTTTAGAAATTATCAGCAAAGAGGTAGTAGTTGAAGCCAAAGGAATGCACGAGATTGTTTGCTCAAAGTGGGCATATGAAGTGAGAAAGGCAGAAATAAGTGAACCACCAGCATTGTAGAGAGAGCTGGGCAGAGAGGAAGAGATCTCAAATTGTGCCATGAGGAAAACCAGGAGACCAAGACCGAGGGATTTAGGACGTGGTGGAAGAGATGTTTAATGTTTAATCTACAGAGTAGTCTTCAGTGTCACGCTCCAGCGATGCCAGGTCAGGAAGGAGTGAACGTGGTCAGTTACTTGGATTTAGTTACTAGAGCCTCTTAGTGACTTTGGTGGGTGAGAGCAGTTGCATGTAATGCATTCATTTGCAATTATGCTTTTATCCAGTCTTCTCCACTGGAGACATCTTTATATTGTCCACAGTACCTAACACATAGTAAGCACTCGATAAATATTTGCTGCATTAATAAATTTGAATGTGATCGTCCTTACTATCAGGAGAAATCCTGATTGAAGTCTGGCTCTGCTCTGCTAAGAGTTTGGTATTTGGTGGATAGAGGAATAGTCTGCTAGATTCTGCTTCTGTTCACAAGATATTTGTGGATAAAATCTTGAAAATTCTTAGTTAAAATAGTCAAGACAGTTTCTCACTTTGTTTTTCTTTGAGCATCAGGGGATTTTAGCATCCAAGATGATTAGTCCTTATCCTTTATTTTGCAACGTTTTTTTCTCTTTTGTTTCTTCTTCCTTGATACGTTGAAACTTCACTTTCTGTTGAGATGGCTTGGATCTTATTTAGAAAAAGCAGCATAGGAAGAGAATGTTGGGTTGTGTTCTAGGAGTCAGGTTATTTTGAAATGAACTCTGTGACTTTTTAAAAGGTACTGCAATGTAACAAAACTAACATCAATTGCAATATAAATTATACACAATTTAGGTGTTTAAAAGAGCCTTTGAACATTTCATAATTGGTTAATTTGTTTTACATGGCCTTAGTCATTTGGGCTTCTGGAACATTATCATTTGTTAGAACCTAGCAGGAGTTTGTATAGCTTCCCTTAAATAAAACTGTCCCTTTCTAAAGGGAGTAGCTCCCTCTGTAGTAGTAGCACTGGGGAGAAGGACTGGGAGGAGGGGGGTGTGGAGTGCTGTGTAGAAAAAAGGGAGTGTTAGGATGACTTTTCTATGTCAATTTGGCTGTTTGGCTGAACATTCTAATGTTTCTTTCGACGTATTTTTAGATGAGGCTAACATTTAAATCATTATACTTTGAGTAAAGCAGGTTACCCTCCATAGAGTGAGTGGGTCTTATCCAATTATTTGAAGGCCTTAATAGAGAAAGACTGATCCACCCCAAAGAAAGAATTCTGCCAGCAGCCCAACTACCTTGGGACTCAAGCTTCAACATCAGCCTACTAGCCTCCACAATTGTGTGAGCCAATTCCTTACAATCTATATCCCCCCTCCCCCCCCTTTCTGTGTGTGTGTGTGTGTGTGTGTTTTATATTTAAATATATATAATGTGTATATATAAATATATAGGGGCGCCTGGCTGGCTCAGCTGGTAGAGCACGTGACTCTTGATCTCGGGGTTGTGAGCTCAAGCCCCATGTTGGGTGTAGAGCTTACTTAAAAAAATTATATATATATATATAATATATTTTCATATTTAATGTTTTATGTTTGTATGTTTTATATATACATATAAAATATATAATCTCTCTATATACATATATATAAAATCTCATATATATGATATCTCTCTCTCTCTCTATATATATAAAATCTCTTATTGCTTCTTCTTCTCTGGACAACCCTCACTAGTGCAAGGGGAAACACAGCTTTGCTTCATTATTTTAAATATTTTTGCTTTCCATGTCTACCTCTGTATCTCTTCTTGGTTTGGTGCTTTCTGGAAATGTGTGACACACTTGATTACAGATGCAGGTCAGCGAACATGCTGGGACCTCCCTGTGCATAGAGTAAGGTACACTGCTCGCTATTTGGTGGCTCCTAGCTGAGTAAGGCAAGGTCTCTGCTCTTGAGGAGTTTAAGAGCGGAAGTGAGCAAACATCCGTGAGATAAGGCAGTTGGTGATGGGTTCTGTAAGAGAAAGCTAAGCAGCATGCTGTAGAAATCAGAAGGGGGTGATGAGTTCTGCTTGGCTGGTTGGGGAAGTTTGGGACTGGTCCTTAAGGACAGCGGGGTTTAAATTACTGCCTTGTGGTAGAGGAAGTGGTTCATACAAGCACATCCCAGAAGGAGGTAATATGATGAACAAAGGCCCAGGACTCAGGAAGTAGGGGGTGCACGGGGAATAAGAAAAAAATGTGACTGTTATTTTACAGGAATACTCTCTAGCGAGCTATTTTCAGAATGAAATGGACCCTAGAAAAGAGAGAGCTTGTCGTTTCCTCTCAGCAGCTGTGGGCAGGAATGAATGCAAATGTGTGCAAATGCTTGTATACATGTGTGCTCCGCCTTCTTCCACCGGGGTTGCGTCATTTAGAGACGCCATAGCCTTATCTTCTAATCTGGTCTCTTCTACTATCAGGGACGGACTGAATTTTACCTCTGGGCTCCGCATCACTCAGAGGATGGAAGGCAAATGAAGCTTGAGGGTTCACAATCCCTACTTCACAGTTGTGCTCTGAGCTTGTCTCACGTTGGCCATTGGGGCTTGCTGCTCCCTGGGAACGTGCCTGGGGGAGGCCCTGTGAGGTATTTTGGTTGCTGTTAGTGAGGTATTCTTTGCTCTGAGGTATTTTGTAATAACTCAAATGACATGGCGTATACGAAAGCACTTTGTAAACTGCAAAGTCCTGAACAGATGCAGTCATTATTATGTTTTTTTTTTCTACAGACAGTGGATGCTATGTTAGTGTCATTTAAGTTTTTGAGCAGAGGCCTTAACTCTAACTTTCTGTAATCAAGTATTGGTATAACAGCCTTTTTTTTTTTTTTTAAGATTTATTTATTTATTTATTTGAGAGAGAGAGAGTGTGTGCATGTGCATGTGCATGAGCAGGGGGAGGGGCAGAGGGAGAGGGAGAGAGAGAATCCTCAAGCAGACTCCCTGTGGAGCTCAGAGCCCGATGTGGGGCTTGATCCCAGGACCCTGAGATCATGACCTGAGCTGAAATCGGGAGTCTGATGCTTAACCGACTGAGCCCCCAGGCGCCCTAAATCACACAGTATTTAGTCTTGTGAATCTGGCTTCCTTTACTTACTTAGCATAACATCTTTGAGACTCATTCAGGCATGGATCAGTAGTCTGTTCCTTTTTATTGCTGAGTGATATCTTTTGGTATGAATGTACCACTGTTTATCCATTCACCACTTGGAGAACACTTGGACTGTTTTCAGATTGGGATGATTATAAATAAAGCTGCCATAAACATTTGTTTATAGATTTTTGTGTGAACCTAAGTTTTCATTTCTTAGGGTAAATATCTTTTTTTTTTTCTCTCTTTAAGTTACTTTTATTTTCCTGATGGGCCATTTTGAAACCTCATTCAAAGGATTTAATAGAGGCTGCAAAAAGAACTCCTTTGTGTCACCTCTAGGAGTCCTGTAGCACATTCTTATTTCATAATCCCTAAATATGGGTCCAGTTGGTAATCCAAGTCACATAGATTGAAGTTTTAAACACTTTTGGTTGGGTTTATTGAGGTGTAATTTACATATAGAAAAAAATTCTCCCGCTTTAGTGTATAGTTCTGAGTTTTGACAAACCTGTAATAGTCATGTCACCAGCACCACGATAAAGATATAGGACCTTTCTGTGACCAACCAGATTCACTTGCTGTGTTGTCAGCCTCTTATCTCATTCTGGCCTCCAGTAAGCACTGATCTGTTCTCTATCCCTATACTCTTGCCTTTCCCAGTTTGTCATATAAATGGAATCACACAGTATTTAGTCTTGTGAATCTGGCTTCTTTTACTTACTTAGCATAACATCTTTGAGACTCATTCAGGCATGGATC